>NC_088318.1:17378348-17678764 GCF_910592395.1 Lineus longissimus | reverse complement strand
TAATAGTATTGTTTCTGCTCGAAGCGAGCCATGGAAGAAACCCTTGATTCCATTACGGTGATTGCTTGTGCAGTACTTGTTAATGGCGACTTCAGGCAAGGAAGTTCGTTCTATAACTTCTTTGCTTCAGGTGACATAATCGAGCTATTTTCGTGAAACTCCAAACTTCTCTAGCTACACAGTCATTTCTCCATGTCGTAGTTCAATCAGGGAGGATTTCCTTGTATTTGGTGGGGGGACGGGGGGACGGTCAACCGAATTGGTGATCGACAACTCGCCGGTCGAGGATCCTAGCTTGACGAGCTACCAATACATCACTTGGTGCAACTAAAAGTGATTCGATTGTTGGCTGCAAATTGAGCACCCTAACCCCACCCCACTCCATTAAATTGGTACAAGGCCACGGTTTGGGAAATCAAATTGTTCATGTCAACGACTGCGCGACAATTGTCAGCGAAAGATTCTAATGAAACGATTGCATGCACATGCCGTTGAACAAAATCTGGCGACAATTCCTTTAATGAAATATTCATTAACGTGGATTATTTTGTCAAGAGTTCGAGTTTGATGAATCGATGACAGTTGGTCTCAGGTTTCACCGACAGTGACATTCGACACCTACTCGAATTCGTCGTCGCCTGTCAACCGGTTTTCCATTTCAATCCAATCAGCTGTAAGTGGGCTTCAAATCCACATCATTCTCTGGTTTAATACGTCGTGCAATTCACGGTATGGGAAAGGGTAGACGATTTAACGAACCAGGGTGAACGTCGCTAGACATCTGTAAGGGCTTTTAAGCCTCTCGGTCACATCGCGAAATCGGGATGTTATGAAGGCCTGGAACCCGATCGGTAAAACCTCTGCTCAAATTGGCTGTCGCTTCCATCACCACCAGCCCTAGCTACATCATTAACAGAAGCATGTTTCCCAATACAAGTCAAGTAATTCATTGCCATTAGATTTCCTTCGTACTTAATCCACCAAGATATTTCAACAAACGATGCCTCACAGAGATCCACTGCGACATTTTTGTTAACCCAGCACTTTCCTGGTGAGAAGCATTGTCGTTTGAGTTCTTTCTTACTGTACGTAATTTGATTAATGACTTGATTGCTGTTTTCCGCTCATCGATGATCGTGAGCGCGCATCTTTACCGCTCTTGCTCTTAAGCTGCATCACAAAGTCATCAACGAGATTAACCGGGTCCCTGAAGTCAACTTATTGGTTGCCAGCGGCTTCCCTTCTGGTTTAACCCAACATATTATGATACTGCACGACGAGTCGTTGCCAAGAAGAGAAGTTAAAAGATACGTTTGCAATCGTATTTTACTATTTTCATACTTCTATGTCTAGGTTGTATTATGACAAGAAGGAACAAGCCAGGAGAGTGCTGGAACAGCCCGTGAAACGGAACTACACACACTCTGCTGAAAGGAAGCTCAAGGCCTACTACAAGTCATGTATGGAGTATTCACCACCAAAACAAGATGCATTGGTGCTGAGAAGACTCATACACCAGATAGGAGGCTGGGAAAGAAACCTTACCCATTTCAGTAAGTCACCAAAGACCAAATTCCTACTAAAAGTGCTGATAAGATGCTTCTCAGATTCATGATTATTCCAGCACAGCTATGGTGTATATCATCCGGAGATGATTTCCTTTTAAACGACTTCACAATTTCGTAGCGGATTTTCGTGTAATCGATAGGTATACAGTCAGGTTAAAGATGGGGACTATGAGCGTAACAGTCTTTATCATACTCGATCCACATCTCCCTCAATATTGGCATTCGCTCCTTCCAGGTCTTACCGAATGGGTGCCCCTAACCTTCAACCTGACCTCCGCCATCACCTCCTCCCAGATTACACTGGCATCAGACGCATTTGTCGAGCTCAACCTCCGCACTGACGCCAATGGAAAGTTATCTGTAGATGTGAGTAAAATCGAAGACCGTTCTGATAAGTTGTCAGAATCCAATATTGTTTTAAAATATCATGCAAGCAAGTGTTCTTGGTCAGTGGCATAATGCGATTCACACCATGTGATCTTAAGTTATCACATCGTATCAGATCCAAAAAGAGCAATTACGATTCCAAAACCAGTTACATGCACTCTTACCATACGGTTCGAGGAATATTTTTTTCCAAAGCAATATCGTTACCTGCGTGACAAGGCGATAATTGACCGCTTGCAAATGCTTCCATGTCCGCAAAAGCAATGACCCTGGGCAGATCTTGTCATAACATCGACGTGGTATTTCTGTATCTGACCATGACCTTGGGCGAGAACAAACATCGAGGCAAGCGAGAGTAACATGATGGTGAAACACGCCAGTGTTATTTCCAGAGCAAAAGCTTATCTTTGATGAAGGGAATGAGCAATTAAAAAGGTTGACACAGACCACAGAGAAGTTAACGCATGGTGTGCCAGGCGAATGGTTGTTTATGGGGTGATGTAGAATCGCTGGATTACGACCGCACGAAGTAACACGGTGGACTTTAATCAGGAGACGACTGGAAGGAAATGTCACCGTCAATCAGCCAGCACAAGCACCAAGAAAGAGAAATTTACTAAAAACTAGCAGCTTTCCATCTCATGAGTAGATTTTCCAGTATTTCACTGTTATTGATAATACTTTGTCAGATTTTGGCGAAATAATGTTAGGTTTCTTCGGACTTAAGACATTTTGATATAACCAAATATTCATTTTACAACCCCTCTCCCCGCCTTGTTTTTTGAGAAGATGTAGAACCAATGTCATGCACATAACAAAAAATAAACAGCCTCCGTCATAGGATGAACTATATTCTACACACTGCCACTTTCAACATGCTAGAACCATCAGGAGTGGTTTCAGCAAAGTGAACCCGGACCTGACACTTGAAGCAATCCTGTCATGGAAGCAAAGCAGTTTTTATTGGCAGAACACGAGACCGATATGCCATTGCACCAAATATCGGTAGGGATTGTACTTAACAAATCAACTTGAGGTTTCCTTGTGGTGATGGTTGCCGCTGAGATGAGATTTCGAGTAAAAGCAGAAAGACCGAAGAAAGTGCTCCTTCAAATGCTGTTCATGCGCTGCGTCCTTAGATATCGGTTAAGGAGCAGGGAATCGAACCAAAAAGAATCATTAATATCAATGTCATTTTTATCTTGAAAACCCCTGAACCCGAACTTTACAAACTCAAGTACACACTGATTTCAGACTGCAACGAAGATCTCACCAAAACTGAATGTAACTGTAGAATTTCCTAGACATGTCCAAAACCACCTTACAACACTTGCGGAAATCGTTATTAGTGATCAGTATTTAGTGTGTTGCTGCATGAGGAGGCACATGGAGGCGGTGCGTTTTCCTCATGGTCACCTAAATCCTACACCCGAGTTCTCCCTCTAAATCACGGAGAGCTATATCGATACGATACTATCCCAGCCATTCTACTACAGGACATAAAAGAGGCGAATTAAGTGATCTCCCATCCTTCTCTTCCAGATAAAACGACACCCTCAAGTCTGTTGCTACTTCAAGCACCCAGAGGAGCACATTAACAACCTGAAACCATTCATGGCGTCCATCACAAACTTCTTAGGCATGCAAGGCGCGGCGGACTTTGAGGCACTTGTCAAGGGGATTGGAAGTCTCTGTCTTGATATGTGTACTGCAAAGGTAACGGAATCTTTGATAACCGTTTCTTGACCAAATAGACATGTAATGTATGTTGCAGCCTGCAGTGGGGGCACCAGTTCATTCAAATCGCCCTAGGTTGGTAGCCCATTGGTAGGAGTTGCAATGCGACGTCTCATCAACTTGGCGATTAAAATAAGAGAACAAAGTTATGGCTCACCCGATATACTCAATATCAAGAGTACATTACAAATACGTTTACATGTATCTGTAATAAGTTCTTGATAGTGCCCAGATCAGCAGTCATGAAACTAAGCTGGATTGCAAAGGAAATAAGTGGGATGGCCGTCCAGATAATTTCCTAATGGAATACTTTGGCAATCCTTTGTGATCTGGATAAGGAACTCCTTTGTTAGAAGTGTAAGAAGTACATATACAAGTGGAAGCAGTTAAATGTTGGGGAAATGTATCGGCTTGGACTATTTTGTTAGAGTAGTCGGTTACTAATAAGGCCCCTTTATCCGGTGGAGCTATTTCTTACAGCATAACCTGGGCACTGAGTGGCAAGAACTAGTTTCTATCGTTTGCTTCACAAGTAGATGTTAGTTTATACACTTCCTGGCACATCAAGTGCTTTGTTTACATCGTAACCCCAGAAACCTTTATCATTGCATCGCCTTAGAATTATTCTGACTTGGACGTGGACATTGTCGGATGCGGAAAGCCTTGATCACTCTTACCCCGTTTTCACCCCACACCCACACCCAAAACATGCTTTAAGAATATACTAGGGGTCAGGCTATATTTCAATGCTTTCGTCTGATAAGATGGAAGGGATTGCTGTTGGTAATTAGATCTTCTTCTACCTCTCCTCCCCCTCCTTCTTCATGCCACTCCTGCTTCCCGGATGAGAACGACTTTTGGTTCCTGAAGTCCTGTCAATTTCCCATCGGACCAACCATCCAACCGAATAACACAATCACTCTGGCATCAATCAATCACGTTATCGTATAACAAGGCTATTAATTTGTGATTTATCCTGGCATCCGGTGAACCAATGTCTCAATGCAATCAACAAAACAAGATTATCGTCCACTCAGTCTGTATTGGAGAAAAATCGGAGAGTTGACGTGATTGTTTATCCACAACGATGACGAGAATAATAGTACATGTAGTAGTCTCCCGAAAAGGTGCCACCGAAAATGTTGCACGGTATCTGTAAGATAACTTTCTGTAATTCCCGATGTGTTTTCAGGGAACAGGCTCTACCAATGTAACAACATATGGCATTGTAGAACTGTTTCGTCTACTTCCACAACAGGTAAAGTATGATTCGTTTTTGTTCAGAATCTCAAAAACCTATAGAGAAACCTCTCATGGGGCATCTTTTGTTGGCCGAAAAAATCATTTAAAAGTTAACATAGAAAATGAAAATCCTTTGAGAGGTTTTTATTTTGCTGAAAATACCACTCAGGGGTACATATTCGTATTGGTCGAAAAATCGTTAAAAGTTTTATAAAAGCTGAAAACGAGGGCAGCTGCCTTGCCGTCATCCATGTGGATTCATTGCTATTATCTTTCAGGTCGACTGGTGGGAGCCTCTAAAAAGCGCCTTCGACATAAACCGATGGACTAATTTCAGTACGACACCCTATGATATTTCCATTCTTAACCAATGGTTCCACTTAACTGCTAAATATTCTTTAAAGTAAGTATTGCTACGTATGCTTTGAGTATTAAAGTAATGCCGAGTATCCTTCAAAACAGGTATTGCTAAGTATTCCTTTAAGTTATTATTGCTGAGTATTCTTTAAAGCAAGTATTGGTGAGTTTTATCTAAAGTAAGTACATGCGTATATGTATTAGTATAACTTTGAATGTGTGGTATCATTCTGATCCTAAGTGCAAAATCAACCCGAGAAGCTCACAGAAGATGAGCCGAGACAATTATTCTTGAATACATGTAGTTCAAGTATTCGGTTCATGTCGCCGTCGAGATCCTTGATCTATGAACCGGATCAATCTTATTCCAAGCAAGTTAAGTGACGATCAATGGTGGTATCATTGATGACGGGAACGGTCAACATTTAGTAGTGTTCGGGTATCTCATTGACTGTGTCAGAATGCCAATGGCATAGCTATTTCATTACGCTGACAGCAGTTTCCCTTAGAATAAACTATACGCTGTACTGGTATTAGTATCTCAATACACCCCGTCGGAAGAACCATCCGTCTGTAGTCTAAAGAGGATTTATTTTAAATCGTGAACTATATCAGCGATATCCGAATACCTGTATCTGGCGCAAAGACATTCCCCAGTACGAAACATTCCTCTACACAACGACCCACTCATTGCCTTCAATTTATCGCCAGAGTTGCAGAATGAGGCTTACATGTATTCCTCTACACGTTCCCTCCAACGACCAACAGCTATTTACCCTAATCGCCACTCTCTCTTCTTATCATCTTTTCCGCATGATTTATATTTAATGGACATCAGCATCAATACGATTGTTGCTATTGTTGCGTTGTGTTAATGACCCCCTAGAGCCAATGAGAATGTGATTTATCGAGAAGAAGTGAAATGTTTATGATGGAGTTGAAACCCCGCTAAACAGATAATATTCAATTCTGCTGGGTATCACATGGATTGTCGGGCCAATCAATACACCTTGGCTGGAATGGACCTTTGTAACATATTATGCTGCAACTACATGCACGTTTGATCACTTGGAACCTGCCATTCCAATGCTACTGGTGTGATAGAATGAATTTCAACTCACTTTAATTTAAATATTTTCAATTTATTATGTATTACATCACCTGAGACGAGTGCACGCATAACGCCCAATGCTTATTGAACAGTAAGCGATCCACGATTAATCTTCGAACACAACAGGTCCGAATAGATACCATACTATGAACAATCACACATTCGTACCGGTACACAATATTTCCACATGTAATGTATAGACCAGCCAGCAGCTACCCTGGCTTGACACACGATCACCTGAGAATAAGTCTCAGAGCACCGTCACACACGCTGTTTCATACACCAATCTCACATGTCTTTTAACATAACAAAAAACTATACCTACCCAAGAGCACTACAACATGCCTAATAATTTATATCATTTAAATTCACAGGAAGAATCTGTTATGTTCAATATATCACTAAGAGTCACCAGAAAATCAGACCAAAGTACCGTGCAAAATTCGCAAATCTATGTGTATACACAGGAGAGGTCACACAAACCATGTTTTTACCTTGCCTAACAGCCAGGGACTGACATTGAATGCATGGTATGTTACGTCAGCACCTATAGGCTGTCAACCAATCAAATAGCGAGCGATCACCTCCACACAAAAGCTGGACATGAACCAGTGCTTCTCGTATTGTAGGTTGCGTGATTCATCGCTATGATTCAATTGTATGCTGAAGCACCTTCTGTTTAATACACCTCGTTCCGGGGTGAAAAGACGACTGGGGATTATAATGTTGGGAATTCCCGGTGAACGGGCAATGTGGGTTTTTTTAGATTTGGGCCAAAATCACGTGTTTGCTCACATATTGTCATTCTACTTTAAAAGGCCTGTTTTACTTTTTCAGAGTATTTCGAGATTATCTCGTATTCAACTTCATCTGTGACCATATTTCCGTCATGCCCAGAGCGATACAAGAAGCCTATCTCACCATGACTAAAGATTCGTATGGGATTCAGAAGCAGTTCTCACATTGTAAGAACATCCGTATCTTTCATTTGCACGACATACCCATTTCGACTTGCAATAAGACCAGAACGATTACAGGGAGAGATCCTCAGCTAACTTAATACTTACTCAACGGAACCATAGTGAACAACAAAACTAAGTCATATTTTATCCCGGGCGAAAGATCTATATTTTCCAAGAAAGAAATATTGTTGCCTTGTCAACTTTCTGACGGACGAGGGACATGGCTTGCTTGTTTACCAATAGTACACTCCTCGTGTATTGCCTCTACAAGCCTGGTTCTGTAGCACAGCCAAAATAGAAAATCGAAGGCTAAGAAGATGAAGCCTCCATTACTTCTCGACTCTCTCTTCAGGTAACAGTAATGGGAGGTACAGTTACCGTTACAAGGACTGCACGAAGTTCACCTATAGCACAGATCGTGACTGGAGCCATTGTCTACAGGAACACGTCAATAGGGACATGGCGCTGGCCCTCCTTGCCCAGCTCGATAAAAATACTGTAGAGTCAACAATTGGTGATATAGAAGTGGGTGTTATCTGGTAGCTTCTCAAGTTTATCTCCAAGCTATAAACATGATCTCTAAGGTTCCCTACACTCTTAGAAATAAAGGTTTAAAGCTTTTAAAGACGTAGAAGGTTTTTCGATAAAATAAAAAAAACACCTTATGGCTATTGTGATTCTGACAAATCTGTAAGGGCCTTTCATTTCGCTGCCTATTCATGTTGGCTGAGAAACCATAAAAGATGATTCAGAACATCAAAAAGCTTTATTTCTAAGAGTGCAGTTGCTTCGCTAATTCATGTATGTGTGAAGTGTGATACAGCCAATGTACAGACTCAGTGCAAAAAGAGCGCGAATTCACCTTCATCCTGGTAAGCATCTCGCCTTTGAGGAAGTTTCTTTTCGCCATCAGACACAACTGATGGTATAAAGCCATTTAAAGGTCGTAACTCCATATCTCCTCGAACGATCCACGCTGTCTTTTTCTCAGTAATGCAATAAATTTGGCTTATTGGCCACAACAAGACAGCGCAGTAAAGCCACATAAAGTATCACTCCTACTTCGTTTTTCTAGTTACAAAACATGCAACAAAGCATTGAAGACGCCTTACTCCGCCGGATGAATTCGTTACCATGGCTTCAGGAGAAAACAAAGGACATCATTAGGAAACGGGTAAATAGCGACAGGACAACCTCCCGAATAATCCCTGGACTGACAAAGATCAATGTTCTGAAAAACATAGATCTGTTGAGTAATACGTTTCAGTCTTTATATAGACAGACACTTTAATTAAGGTACCTGTAAAAAACATCTTTTCTTCGTTTTCTTTCAGATCGACAACAAGCTATTTGTACTTGGTGGGCCAAAGTGGATTCGTGTCGATAAAAAGTTAGATATATTTTATGAACACGTAAGTCATCACCCAAAGAATGAGATAAGCGTACGTGACAGTTTTGCTTTAGTTGCTACATGTAAAATGTAACTGCGATCCGAGTAGAGCAACCGAACATGCTCTGCTTTGCCAGGAAAAGGACAACAATTACGTCTTGGTCGTACTGTATGACTGTGGCCAGGCCAGTAAGCTGCTTAGTTATCAGCCTGATGTCACCTTTTCAGCTTAAGATCAATGATAAATCGACGTACTTGGAGAACTGCATCAATGCCAAGGTGTTCGCAAGGTCAGTGGAAGCGAAGGCTTTGGCCAATCCTTCAAGGGAATGGAGGTTCTTCATTACGTAAGTCGTCCACTTGGGTTCCTTAATGCTAGTTTACTATTCATTGTGTACTAAATGTGACATATACCGCTTTCTTGCTGATACTATACGGAACCGTGGTTCAACCGACGATAGTTGTTAGTAATTATATCATAAGAAACGTCCTTAGAATATTCACATAAATGATTTCTGTGCCATTGACTTCAAAGATGGACCTCTCTTTGAAACAATGTTGATCCAACTTCCAGCAATATCTTATCTCTCGATAATGTACCTTTTTCTTCAGATTGCCAAATGCATTAGAGGCCAATGCCTATAACTTTGTGAATGATGGAACAATATGTAAGTCATCACTTCCCGTCAATCTGTAGGCCTTTACTCCATATAAAATGCACTTGTCTCCTCCGGGTCTGGGCTCTAGATCCCTTCGCCTAGCTTTATCCATCCAACTCAAAGTGATTGGTTGTGCTGCAGGCAACTTCCAAGCACCTCTCGTTTCTTCAAGATAGTAGTACTGGACGGTACTTTTAGTCATCTTAAGAGAAAATGACATTGCACTCCAAAAAAATACCAAAATGGGTTGGAAAAGTATTTTAGATACTTCGGATTTATCAGTTTCACATAACATTTTGTTCGACAGCTGCATTTGCTGTGTAAGATTACCAACTGAGAGCCATGTTTCGTGAAATAGACGGGGATAGCTCAGCTTATATCTAGATACCCGCCTATATATACGCACCCATGAAGTAATACACACTACAAAGGCCCTGCAACTTGTTCCGCTTCGTTTCAGGGATATTGGCGGCTACCATGTTTGAACCTTACTACAACAAGTATTCCCCGGCGTAAGACAAATACTCCTATCTCTGAGATCTGTTTGTGTGTTAGCTTGTAGATTCGGTCTCCATAGAATTTTCGTCTCTTTCTTGCGAGCGAAAGTCCGAACTCCCAGCAGAGGTCATCTGAAAAAGGTTTAGATGATAGGTTTAGTTTCGTCCTTTTATTTTAAAGTGCCAGTCTTGAACGTATGATGCTGATTAAGTCCATGCAAATCTTATCAAATCTGATTTCAGATATCGTAATTATGGAGGACTTGGTGTGACAATTGGGCACGAGTATGGACACGACTTTGATATGACCTGTAAGTTGTGAAAGAGAAGTATTGCATCAGTGATCGCGCAGTGGTACGGATACAACATAAGGGCCTCCATCGGTAATGTGATCAAAGGATCTTTCTGAGAACTATGATCTTTACGCAGATCAAGACGTCCATGTAACATAAAAGTAATCATTGGAATGAGTGAAAACAATCAAATGGGTTGAACCATGAAGGGATATGTTTTATTATGGTTTGTATTGTCGAATGCTGGACTGCTGAGATGTTGTACATATTTACTACTAGTGTATCTATGTTTTCATTTTAATGTTGTTGTCTTTTTTCATACTGAAGCAACTCAAGAATGGTTAAATCCAGATTTACTGCCGGGATTGGCGGAACGCTACAACTGCCTGAAGAAGCACTTCCAAACGATTAGCTACAGAACTTATTACGTAAGTCATGAAATGATTATGATATGATATCCATAATAATGAAAAGAAGTTGTCGATAGTTGCTTTCAATTGAAATGAATTTATCAGTCTTCGACTGGATGACGTCAATCGCTGCAGCACATCGTTTCAAACCAAAGCTCTGATTTCCTTATTTATTTGTTTCTGTTTTAGGTTGGTAATGATACCCAATCGCTAGACGCGATGGTGGCACAAGCTCTTTCAGATATAGTGGGCATGAAATGGTCGTTTGAGGTATGTGACTATCTCTCTTTCACCAGTACTATAATACTACATGTACTTTGGGGACTCAGACGCAGTGCCTCGGTCGGCTGGAATTGAAAATGTCCATATTTTGCGTCCGGTTGTACAGGAGTGTAAAATCAGATTGGATTCAGATGAAATCGTTCAATGAAATCGATTTTTTTTCAGGCATATTTGCGGAGTGTTGACGATGGGACCATTTCTGACTCTCGACTGCCCGGCCTTTCCTTTACACCAGAACAACTCTTCTTTATTAGTGCAGCTCAGGTATGACATGTACACGAATGGACGGTTTCCAATGAAATACAAAAGTATTTCAATCGTACGGGATTTCGCTCATGCATAACTAATCGTGGTGATTACTTTTGCAGTTGTTCAGGCAGGCAGCAGGGGTAACAGCGTATTATGTAATCACCCGCCACCCCTTCCATTTGCCAGGTCACAGCGAATACGACAATCAAAATTAGTTATGCACGAGCGCTATCGCGTAGGAATAAAATGATTTTTGTCATTGATCGGACAGCGTGACGTATAAAGCGCTCACTTGGAAAACACAAATTCGAAGAAATTCTGGGATGACCCTTTGAAAATGACAAGAATACTGCCAGTGTGTCGACGGCTGAGGGGCGCCTGAATAATATGCCTCCTTTCCATATATAGGCATAATTAGAGCAGAAACCTGGCAGCCCCCACACCCAGGGCCGGGACCGGCGATGAGGTTTCAAGACTTTTTGCTTGTTTTCAGAAATGGTGTGGCAAGGAGTATAAAAGGATACGTCATCCTTATGCTAACCTTAGGTAAGCTTGTTTATAGTAGTTGGTCATTTGGTGAGTTGGCTATACTTTAAAGGAAACTGCTGTACACCTTCTGCTGCCGATTCACGGGGTGATTAAAATATGTTCGGCAACCACTGATAGTGATTCAGACCTTTTTTTAGACCAACAGCAAAACTATTGATTGTTAACACAGTCGGCCAATGTTTCCATTAAGTCTATCTTTCACGAGACCATTGCCAACTGAATGGAAGAGCCTCCCGCAGGACACGGTCCAAGCAAGAGGACCTGGACCACTGAGATGCAGACGCCCGTATCTTTTATCCTACACCAATTAAATTTTAAAAGTTGTTACGCATGCACCTCGACGGAGAAGACTTTACGCTGTGAGTTGGTATGGATTCACCGAGTCAGTGTCATCTTCCTTTCCAGAGTAATGGGAGCGTTTCAGCAGACACCCTACTTCGCGGAGGTATACCAATGTCCAGTCGGCTCCACAATGAACCCGAGAGAACAATGTGACATTTGGTAGCCGTCGATCGCCCAGGGGCCCATGAAGACACACTGTGTTCGATCCGTCGAATACAGATTGTACATGATATGAGAACATCAAGCCATCAGAAAGATGACGAAGACTTACCATTGTCGGCCTCCGCGGATGAAAGTTCATCAGGGGATTCATAGCTCTTCATAAGGATTGCGAATGATGCCACTTGTTCATGGCCACCGACGATATGCATAGGTGGCTCATGTTAATTTGTTGTCTTGAGAATTTTATTTCCGTGATGTTGTTGTTGAATGTTATGATATCAGTACCTGTTATGACCTTTATAGTATTATTCCATATACAATGACTAAACAATAAACGCAACAATCAGGCTATAACACTTGTATTGGTTTCTTTGATTATCGCTTACTCGATGTTGAAGACAAGCCGAACCCAATGGTTGAAGTGACATTGAAAGCTACATGTACAACCACGATATGGACCATCAACGGACCATACCGACACATATGTCTACCACGGTCTCAAATGAAAGACAACATTATTCTGTTCTTACGCGGCTTTGCTCATGCATAACTGATCATGGTGATTACTTTTGCAGTTGCTCAGGCAGGCAGCAGGGGTAACAGCGTATTATGTAATCACCGGCCACCCCTTCCATGTGCCAGATAAACTGCGAATACGACAATCAAAATTAGTTATGCATGAGCGATATCGCGTACGAATGAAGTTATTTTGTCTTTGATCGGACACCGGACACGTCTCCGTGTAGTCATGGTCGATCGTCCAAATAGAACGCAAGGCTTGCTACCGTCTGTCAGACTCTATGGCAATGTAGCCCATAACAATTCGAATGCATGCTAATTTGAATTAAGAATAATGCGGATTTTGCACAGGCTACGAAAGCATGTGACATAAATAGGTCAATGAAATGTACAGGAACAGGTGCGTTAGATTGATCATGACGAATATTTCGCAGGAGACAAGATAACTTGCGTGTATAATACGACATCATTGAATAGCAGGACTGAATCGAAGACAGGCTTTTGACAGATCTAGCGGGATTAGTTAATCCGAAGTAATCAATGAAACATGGAATTGTGTAAACTTTCACGGCTGTTAATCGGTCTCGCTGTAACCCTGATGTTGATGGAGCCTGGCGGTGAAGCAGGCGAGGAAGGACATTATTCCAAACGGAGTAAGTAGAGAGGCTTACAATGGGTCAGGTCAAGTCTTGGGGTTGAGAAAGTGTTAGGTGTTGGTGTTTGTGTAGTGATGGTGTTACCTTGGTGACGGTGTTACACCAACACTTTACACTTTCTCAACCCCAAGACTTGACCTGACCCAATGTCGTTCTGTCTGACAGGTCAAATTCGTTTTGTTCGACGGAATGCTAGACTCCCTGGGCAGGCATTGCGTCATCGGCATAGATGGAGGGGCCATGGGATCCTCCCACTACATTGTATAATGCAAGGGTCGTCAATTTGGGATTTAAGATATTATAAATTGTAAATATTCGGGTGGAATATTATAATTATGAAAGCATTCGTCAAATAAATTAAATCGCTATTGACTTCCAGTGCACGTTAATGGACAACAGTATTCGATTGCCTCTCTGGACAGAACCAGAAGATTTGCCAACAGGACACCTTACATCAGAAGTAAGAATTAATAGATATCAATGTCGGTGTAGTATCTGAACTGTTTTTGAGTGTGTCTTCTACAATATATCAAGCCTCGAGGGTTTGTGTTCTTTGAAGAGTGACTTTTATTAATCTCAGCTTCAATAACATCAGAGCAGAAACAAAAAATCTTCTTTCGCGAAGCTCAATGGTTATTTTGGTGGATAGACCATACTTTGTTTTTGGATGTTACTAGGTTCATGCTTGGCACATGAGAAGATAAACGCTAACACAGAATTTTAACCTGAAGATTTCCCCCAGATTGGCATCGTTACGATACTTCCTGATTGAAACCTATTGCAGGGTTCATGACAGATCACAACGGTGGGACCATCCAACTGACTGAGAGGGCCGAGTTGCTTTCACTCGCCCGGAATGGTGGCCCGTTCCCCGCAAAGTGGAGAAGTTCCGTTACTGTCCGCGCACCGAAGGGCCATGTGGTTAGAGTCCAGTTCCTCAATGTTAGACCCCCTTCGATCCCGGGGATATGCAACCAAAGGATGTTTCTTTTTGATGGTAACTTGCTTTACATCATATCACGACACCCAAAGTCTCACCTGGTGCCTCGGGCTTTGGTCTGCATTGTCGGTCTACCCGCGCAGTCTTCTGATAGGACACCAAGGATAGCCAAGACGGGGAAGTGAAAGTCTAAGCCTGTTGTGAGACCAACGTTTTGCGGCGATAGCGACCGCACTGGAACTGGTCAGTCTCTTTTGACGATACATGTAGATAGCGATTACATCATTCTGTAGAAGGTCAACGTAAGGATTAGCCTTTAATTGTCTGAATATAAGCTTTACATGCATTTTCTTCCTCTTAGGTCACGACACCCTCTTTTCACGGATGATACACGAAGCAATGAGACCACTTTGCGGTGATTCAGCGCCATTCAACGACTTCATCAGTTCCGGCCAACCAATGACATTGCAGTTCGTCAGCGACGGGCTGGCGCTGCCGAATGAGCATGGGTTTACTGCCTCTCTCACACCAATAAGGTTGCGTAGGTATCCCAGAATAATATCAGGGAGTTTTCGCAAAAACCCCGAAATGTCCACGCGAACGCCAATTCCATTGTTCGACCTCCTCAGCACGATATCGAACAATGAGATAGCCCATCGCGTTGGCTTTTCGGGGATTTGCGAAAACTCCCAATGTCGTTTGTAGTTCGTAGAAAATAATGGTGGTTTTGAGCTAACACATGCCGATGTATTGGCGTTGTTCGAAAAGGTTCCACCACATAACCAATGCTGTCTCTTTTCCTTTCAGTTGGTTGCCTGGAAAGCGACTTCCACTGCAACAATGGTTACTGTATCAACACGTACCTACGTTGTGATGGCTACAACAACTGTGGGGACCGCTCGGATGAGCTCGGATGTTTTGGTAATTAACGCTATGCGACACATTTACAAGACCCAATTTCATCTTAAATTATTCACTTGACTTAAACCCGTTAGTCAGAGAGATCATTATATAAGCCGACACATGTCAGACTGGCGTTATCACGACTAGCGCGATCAAAACTTTCAAAATTGCCTTCGTTGTGATAAAAACACATTGCAAATCATCCTTAACACTGCAATCATTCCAGTTTCACGGAAAAAGATTGCATGCTTTCTGTAGTCATGTAATTTCTATTCAACCCGAGTCAGTCATACGAGGATAAAATCATAACCTGAAGGTGACTTGTATAGATTTTATAGATGTGAATTTACCTCTTTCAGCTTCAAAGATTTCTGGCTCAATCACCACAGCAATGACAACCCTGAGTTACCTTGAGTGGACCATTATCACCTTGGGGTGCGTTGGTGTTGCGATTTTAATCATCATGCTTATCTGGTATATCGTGAGCGATAGAGCCAAGGACGATTACCAGCAAATTGATTCACCTGGCAAGGAGAAATGGAATCCAAATTATTATCAGTAGAATTGCCTGCCACCAACCGATGACCGTAATTGTAATGGTCACCAAGGGGATTATGACCATTGCGTTATTTAGACCCTACTACCGCAATGAACTCAGAAATGTGACCCGATCACATTTACCAAAAGATAGTGGTGTAGTGCACAACACTAGATTATCAGGCCTTAACAATGCTCTTTCACAGTGTCAGCTAATATCGGTAAACTATGACACCGGGCTGTGTAACATTACTATTTTAATACAGTTTAGTGACAGGAGTTCAGCCACGTACCTTTGAACAGATACATGTATATAACATTTTACTCACGACTGTCAGTCAAGCTACTACATTGTAACATCATATACCGGTACTCAATAAAGGAACTGCCCAAAGAAATACTGAGTGCTTGTTGCTACACCAGGAACAGTTTAGTTGGGTAAAGAAAGTGTAGAGTTGTCTGATGGACCCATCTTGACCCTCAATGTATTGACATTGCTAAGCTCACCGACAGAGCGTCAAGAATGGCGGAGGCAACGGAGGAAATACAGCTGGAAGTTCATTACGGATCGACCTATTATTATAGTCCGGTTGGCACTAAGCTGCAGTGGTTTCATGATCCAAAAAGACCTGCAGTTCAGAAGTTAGTCACAGGGAGTAAGTGTTTGGACAAGGGCAGTTGATCACCAGCATAGACAGATCTACATGGTCAATGGGTCAGTCTTGCCCAGATATTTTTCTTCACATGGTGGTTGTAACGGTTCATAACACGTGGATACGACTTTTAACATCCTCTGTGCATTACATGCCTCTTTCCATTGGTCCCTCCCAACAAGAGCGCCGCATACATTCCGCTTGCATTCCTTTAACGCCTGCCTCCTGATCGTACTGTTACCACATTTGGACAATGGAACTCGCTTTATAGTTTCGCAGAGTAGTTCGTAGTCGTAGTCGCAGGTGGAGAGACGCAAAGCTTCCGTCATTGATGCAGGAAAGAAGCTGAGGAAAAAGAGAACATTCTATTACATTCAAATCCTGGCTGTTTCGTAGTACTGCTCATACCGATCAAGATGGCACAGTCGTTAAGGCGTCCCGCCGGGTCATGAACGGAATGTCGCAGGTTCGAGGCCCGCTGGGAACCTCCTTCCGATGCGGCCGGTTGGTTGGTTAGCCGCCAGCTGGTTAAACATACCACATACTGGCACCATGTTTTATGTGCAGGGGGCTTACCTCGTATATGATATTCAAAATAACCTCTCTACAAAACACTTTTCATATCAGACGGGGTCTTTCTGACAATTCAAAGAAAAATTCATACGGAAGGTAGAGGCCTACGAGCGCCTTCCATCTTTAGATTTGATATTCAAATTGTGCCTGAGAGATCCTTTTTTCAAAAACTAAAACAAAAATCGATACCAAAATTATCAAATCAAGTGTGGTGGCAATCTGTTGCTGATATAAGAAAGAACGGATGATATTGACCTACCCTCTCATTTGAAATAGCGACGTAATGAAAGCCAACAACAAACACGATACGAGGTTCACATGCCAGGTAACCATGATCATCCCCTGGAAGATGATCGTCATGTCATCAAGGTTACGTCATGAATCGAACCGTAGTGAGGAAGTCCCACTGTCAGAGCTAATGAGACATCAATGCAAGATG
Source organism: Lineus longissimus (assembly GCF_910592395.1). Classification (NCBI taxonomy): domain Eukaryota; kingdom Metazoa; phylum Nemertea; class Pilidiophora; order Heteronemertea; family Lineidae; genus Lineus; species Lineus longissimus. Next base: position 17,661,347 of record NC_088318.1, on the reverse strand, counting down.
AACGGAGCATAATTTGCAGGTCCCTTTGATCCTTATAGTGTGGGAGTTGCGAGAAACGGTGGCGGTGATTACCGGATTCAGTCCTTTACTCTTGGTATCAATGTCAATGGATCTTGCCTTTGCGTGGTGGATTACTCTGTGACCACCATACAATGTATGTATACATCGATAAATTGTATGTTATACAAGCTCTCGCTACGTTGGAGGGATATCGTTACGATAAAAGGCTGATTTCTTTACAAAGAATGTAAAAATAGAGTGTGTCTATCGCTCTTACTTTAAAAATCCTACCTTGAATCCTTGGTTATCCTTTAGAAACTAAGGCAGTTATGAAATAGTGACGAGAAGTAACACCACGTCCGTATATCCGACCCTCCAGTGAAACAAGGCTAACGCTCACAATGCTATCGTGTTTTATGACAGAGATGCTGGCTCATTTATAAATCATTCCATTTCCATTTTCTTCTCGCCGCAATCCATGGCAGAGTTGCAGTTTATATCGGATGCCACCGGGACCCACAGCCTTAATAGCAACCGGCCACATTTGATATTCAGCGCACTCATGAAGAAGATTACTGTTGGGATTTCAAACTCCTATTCTAAGTACGAGGCGTATTATTTTGATATACTGGAGGGGAAATGTTCTGTACATCATGCATGTTGACGTTAAATCTTCGGTTTCCGTCTCGATTTCTAGAATATCTCACTATTTGAGCCATCTCGACCACCAAGGTTTTTGCATCTTATCAGGATATACCTTAGCTACAGTTAAAAAGAGTATGAGACAATTAGATTCCGAATGCATCTAAGCGTGGAAGTTATATAGGGGAATGTCCATAATTGGACGTGAATAGGCGAACATTCCTTCTCAAAACCACACTACCTATTTCCACTTGGACTCTTTTCGGCCATTATCATAACAAAATACATCCTGCTCTTCATACAACACTCGATAGTCGGGGGCATATGCCCCGCTTTGCGTTGCTCTTGTTTATATATATCATGCATTATTTAGATCATCTATCACGATCAGATGCAATGCTCTCTCGGATGTGCATTAGCCATAGAGTGATATGATCCAGTCTCAACCTGACAATTCACTTGGGAGTTGAATGTGCCGATATTCTCTCTCGGTAATTTAGTTAGATGACCTATATCTGATTACTTAAAAGGAGTCCATCTGGCAAGTCAAATGCATTTTGGTTCCCCCTTGCCTTCAATCAAGAACAACAAACAAGGCGAACCGGCAGCAATCACAATGACAATCAACGGAACGTCCCCGTTGATGGCCTCACCGCTTGTCCATAGGCCTATGAGAGTTAGTATACACCACATTATTTGAATTGGTAATTAGCAAACTGGACTTGCCGCCGCTAGAGTGAAAAGTTGACGTACATGTACATGCTTAACATTACGTTTTGTTTCGTTACATTTACAAACTGTAAAAAAATTCATGTCTAAATTTAACCTGAACGGATTCCTGTGAAGACAGTTGCGAGAGACACGTGACTTCAATGATAACTTCAGGTACTTTTTGTGTAGTGATTTAAAAAAACCGTCATCTCATGGACACTCAGTGTAATTGCAGTGTATACCATTTGCATTGGGACTGTGGGAAGTATCTCTTCCCTTTGGTTGACAATGTCCGGCCTAATTCACATCGCATTCCGATATCAATAATATTGAGACGAAGAACTAAAAGCTACATGAAAGTACTTGGTGTTGACCATAGGTTGTTGTCTCTGAGACCATGCATCAGTAAGCCGGTGATTATAGGCCTATTACAGTCCGCCTAGGCCTGCTTGCCTGTACAAGCATGTTTTTGATTCCACCGAAGTATTGGTTAGCCGATTAAAATTCACAAAAGGCTATTCCTGAACAGAGGGACTAACACACCATACCATAAAGGATTATCTTGCTATGGGATATGGAATTTTGTTATCATGCTAGGTTTGAGTTCATAGCATTTCAATACTCGACATTAAGAGCATAAAATGAGCAGCGAGGCCTTTTCCAGCGCTCAGGCATATCCATCATTGTCACTTGGAAGCTAAGATTGTGAGAGATGAGCAGAACAGGCCAACAGTCCTTGGCATGAAGGGGAATATCAAAGGAATTGGGAACACACTTTTTAACTAATTGAAGAAGGGTTGAACTGAACTGAACAAAGGTAAGTTAACTGTATATATTACGAGTTTAACAACGGATCTTCAACGTGCTATAGATTTGCGGTTTACCCCAAAACACGAGGCCAATTCCGGCAACTTAATGATCGGTATTATGGACGTCTGCAGCTTCAGTGGGATGCTCTGAATGTGTCAATGACTAGGTCGTAATTAGAAAAAAATCAAATATAGTGATGTCGACGAGATTATCTCAAAAACGTTGTTGACATTCCACGTCCGCTCAGTAGGCCTCTCCCACGGTCCTGGCGGAGAGTGCGAATACCGATATTCAGGAATAAGTACATTTTCAGTTCATGCCTTTCATAAAGAGCACTTGTTTGGCAGGGAGTGATGCTTCATATTAATTCATAATCGGGTCAATTTCCTTTTAAAGTATGCTTAGGTTAAAATGATGAATATTGAAAATGTGTGCTTAACATAAAATCCTTAGTTTATTTAAGAGAAGACCCTATATAATGTATGTTCAAATGTATTGGTGAATAGTACCAGGACATCATACAACTCATAACAAGTAACGGTGTTATATAGTATGAGATGCGGTTCGAATTGGAAGGATGAAATGCAGACTGCGAAACGATTGGATAGCTTTTTGAAGGATTCCGTCATCACGATTTTGTTTCACTGTGAAGATTCCTTTTTCACGATGGCTACGATGGCGACGTGTACTGCAACCGAGTGGATCTTTAGGTTTCAGATCATATCAAACCTTTGAAAAAAAATTCCGGTGTTTAAATGGCACACCTCATTCGGGATTAACGACCTCTTTTTAAAAATTCATTCAGTGCTGGCATGAGTAGGTCCTATACTTATTACAAGCTTAGGGTTAGCTGAAGGGCTATATTTCAAATCATTTACAATATTCAAGGGCCTTCCTTCAGTGATCGAATCAATTAATACTCACTTGGTATATATACAACACTACCGATATATACACGCGTTGGTTCATGCATTGCCTATTTTAGGGGTTGTGAAACGCTTCAGTCTTTCTCATCAGATAATGTAGTCAAACATCTCGTTGAAAGGTTTTTGAATTAGTTTGCCCTGCTCGGCCTTGCTTGTTATTCACTATCACAACCTCGGTAGACATTATAACTTGGCTTTGTGAATGATGTATGCTTTTAACAACGTGTAATTTTGGCCCATGAAAGGAATGTTGAAGGATGCCGTTATTGTCTGAGCCTTTCTTCTCTTCAAATGTACTACTGGCCCATGACATTAACATTGTCCGTTCATGACATATGATATAGTGAACGGTCACTTTATGGGGTTCTTCTTCATAGTTTAGGCTAACAATAACGCGTGATGTGCTAGCAGTACAGCTCCGGTTGAAACGTGCACACCCCTTACTCGCCAATGTGTTCTTGCTCGATTTGATGGGATGAACAAAGCCTAGTCACATTCCTAACAGAAGTCATTGGTCAGTATGTGGGAATAGGCAAGCAGTTAATCTCATGAGACACTTGAAATGCTCAACAGCCAAGGATTTTATAGGTCTTGATATATCATTCAGGTCATGATCTATATTATGATGATACCGGTTTCAACAAGTAAGACATGTCAACCCAAATAACCATGTGTTCAAACATCATTTCCCCTGTCTATACCAAACTTGCTGTGCATTGTGAAGATCAATGATGAATTGATGGCTTTTTACGTGGGCACGGAATGTTGTCAAAACGCATTCTTTGTACTAAGTAGGCCTTAGGGTATGTATTGTTCATCATCAGGCCCACGAGGGATATCTATAAAACATTCGTTTGATGTTTTATCATCATCTGAGATTCGATAATGATAAAGTGCTTTCATCATTCTGACTGAGAAGTCATCCTGTGGTTATTTCGTGCAGTAGACCAAGTGTTGAAGGAAAAGTTTACTCTTGGGTCCCTTTTGTTCTAATGCCACCTCTCAAACAGGGCATAGCATCATGCAAGCAAAGCATTCGCGGTGATAACTTCTGACTGTTGTTGAGTGAGATGGGGGATCGTACAAGACTTCCACTGAGACAAAAGTCAGGCTTATAAGACTCAAACACAGGTGGTTGCAGAGATCAGCTGGATCGGCAGACTTCAGATTTTCGTAATGCGAGAGCAACAGTTACAATTACACAGTTTGTTCAATCACAATAATCCGTAGTGCTCCAGTGTGTCATAGCAGCTGTTGTTACACTATGCGCCTCGTTCTGCACCATGTTCAAAGCAAGAGCTAAATGTTGTCGCCAGGATGGGAGCCTCCATTTCGGGGAGAAAGAAATACCGTCGAATTCGACGCAAGGTAAATATATCAATACTTTCCTCTGAGCAAAACCTCTGCCCCTCTTGGCCCTACTGGCCGAGGATACAAATAGGCTTTGACCTAATATATAAAGTTGAAGCCATAAAACATGATATTCAATCTTGCTTTCAATTGGTCATTTATCTCCAATTTCTGTCGGTATTATGTACTTTACTTGTTCAGGGCCTACGCCACCAATGACACCAATACTCTGGTTGGATTATCTAGAAGACAGAATAAACAATGACATTCCTTATGGTTGTGGGCGCATTTGTCTCGAACCTTAATAAATCTCGCCGCGAATTCTCCAGCTTTTATCATTGGTTCGCCTACTCTAGGCCTAGTCCTCATCGCAATCCTCAACGCCATCATCAAGAAAACAGGCCTATTGGGCGTATAAACACTTCAACGACATTGGGATTATCACACGCTGTCATCTCAGGGGAAATTTACATGACCTCAGTGGTTGGAGGAGGAGACAAAGTCTCGTACGATGGAGGCAGAAACAGAGGTAACCCAGGCATTTTGCTCAGTGTGTTAGACATACAAAGCCCGAAATTTCAATTCAATGTACAAAATTGTCATGCGGCCTAACATCAGATTTACTTTTTGCTAACAGCCAACATCACAGTCTTGTGCAGCCAAGGACATACCCCGCCAATTTTACTATAATGGATGATTTTTAACATTTATGCTGTGATGTTTGGGAATATATCATAACAGGGTCTTTACCTTGGGTAAATATAAGGCTGGTCTTAATATGCTTGCTGAGCGGCGTGTTCTCACATAGCTTATATGGTTTGTCATAACTCTAGAAGCCACCAGCTCTACCATGTTATTATATGGTCAAGTTTGGTTCTGGGGTCGGAATCAAAACACTGAACGAGCGACTTGAAGTCGAAACAAGGTAATGGTCTCCAACTTACTGCAATGGTAGTGTTGTTTGTTGTCATGATAAATCATCTTCTGTCTTCTGTAGGGCTGTGTCTTGTGCTGCATGGAGTGTTAGGTTAACTTGCTTCTTTTATTCAGAGGAAGGACAACTACAGCGAATGTATGTGCTCAAGTGAACTCTTATTCCTTTTCGGAACATAGCTAGCCTCTGGCCATATGAGCTTACACTGTCAGTAATGTATCATTCTCTTTGCTATTTCAGATGGCTGGAACCAAGGCTGATGAGAGTGAGCGGATATTTCAAGGAACGGTGTTGGTCACTGCACTCATAGAGCACTATCCGCGCTGCTTCCACTCACGGGGGGCCGCCGAGGCGTTCGCCCAACGTCTACTAGAAACAGGCCACCTAACCAGCATCCACGCCGAGGATGGCAAGTTCCAGGATAGTGCTTTCTACTACAGATGGTCGAATGATAGTTTGTTCGAGGATATTACGTTGTATAGTAATAATATCATAGATAATTTACACATCCCGGAGAAGAGGCTTTCGGACTTGATTGCAGCGGAGATGGAGCGTGAGCGAGGTGACGGAGGTCCTTACCAGCATCGACGGTACAACTCCACCGGTGACTCCGACGACGACTTTAGGAGTAGCACTCCACGGACTATGGCATTAAGGCAACAATATCAGGAATCCAATCTGTCTGTCAATGATATGTCTCACATACAGAGCAGGGATAGCCACGGACAGCACTGGAATACTCCCGTGCAAGACAGGAATCAAAACTATTACTGTAATAATGGTGATACAAAACATGGTGCATTCAGGAAACTAGACTTTGATAAGATGCAGCAGGAGAATGAGAGATTGAGGAGTGATTCGAAATCTTTCCAGCCTTCCTTTGATCATATCTCTGGCCAAAATCGTGCCATGTCTGACTATGAGAAACAGTTACTGGATGATATGAAGCGGATGCAGTCAGACCATGAGAAGGTGGTCAGGAGCTATGAGGACAGAATCACTGAGCTCATGAACAAGATGCATGAACTGAGGAATATTGCTGAGCTCCTAGAGCAGGCAGGAGCCCGGTCTAATCCTACCAGTCCCTGGCACAGTCAGGACCAACTCATCAGAGACAGGCCGCAAAATGGTAAGCATGAACCCCCTTTTATTAGGCATTGCCTGAGTACAATATAGAAATTGGTATAGTGTTTTTCATCTATCGTTCTGGCCAAAGGAACTTAGTTGAACTCAGGAATGTGACCAGATCACCAAAAGGTAGTGGTGTTGCACAGCCCTCGATTATCTTTAGGGTAGGCATAAGCAAATGCTCTTTCACTTTGTCAACTAAAGCTGGTCAACTATGACACCGGTTGCCCAGGGCTGTGTATCATTACTATTTGTGATCACACTATTACAGTTTACTGACAGGTGATCAAGTTAGTACCTTTGGCCAGATCTATCTGAAAAACACTATAAAGAGACTCGCCACGCAGTATATTTGGTCAACTGATAGGAATCACTATTGGTCCAGGTCTTTCTCTTTACAATCTTATTAGCCTGCGTGATGTAAAAAATAGTGAGGTTTCGCAACCACCCGGTTAGGTCCTACGACGACGTTTTATATCTGGTGGTTGCAACCTCACTAATGTCTTGAATCGACTACTTCCTTGGACCGCCCTCCCGAAAGAAACCTCATGTTGGTGTTTAAATCAACTCAATAAGTAGATTTATTTCTTAAAGTAAAAGTTGAGATCATCCTACCAAAACATGCATAAGTGCCCTGCACAACATTCCTCCCACAGTGAGGGACATCCCAATAAAGACCGCCTCCCCCCATGGGCCTGAATATGAATCCTTTGACATTTTTGCTACCTTGTTCAAGTTTGATACACGCTTAGCCCCAATCCTTGAATATTTGAGTTCATAATCTGCATTGTATAATCCATGGCCATATCAGGCCTATGGCGCATAATAATGGTGTTTTTGTGACTACAGTATACATCTGTATAGAAGGCAAGTATACACTGAATAATATAAAGTAAACCCGCGCAGGCCTGTGTGTTGTTTTCGGTGAACAAAGATGAATTTATTCATGATAAAAACAAAAGCATAAAGAAGATAATTGTCCTAAGAAATAAGTATTGGGAACATTCCATGACCTGGACACCGACGATTTATTATCGAGACTTTCGCTTAAAAGGTCAAATTTGAAAATGAAGCCAATTTAATCAAGGCCGGGTCTATTTGGCAAGCCGCTCGCCGAACAGGCATCTTTTTTTGTCCTGTTTGGAGAGCCGCTTGCCAAACAGCACTAAAAAGCCACCCTGTTCGGCAAGCCAGGCTTGCCAAACAGGGCAAAAATACTACCCTCTTTGGCGAGCCGGAGAGGTTACAACATGTTGGCCAATCAGAGAGCAGTGACGTCATATTCAAATTTATATGCGCATATTTAACAATGGCCGACTTCCCGCTCTCGATTCAATTTCTGTTACTAAACTCGGGTTTTGGTCAGTAATCAATGAAGAAGCATGTACATGTACATGACTGTATGGATTTACAAAAAAAGTCATAAACGTGATTTAACTGATAAGCATGTTAAATGCATTAGTGTGCATTTCTAAAGGCGTTTCACTGTAACTCCAGTGTTGCTGACCGTGTTGCCACGAATGATAATGAGCTCCTGGATGGTTGAATATGCATGAGTTCGGCTCTCCATCTAGGGCAGAAAAAAGGCGCTGTTTGGTGAGCCGGGCTTGCCAAATAGTCACTTCCTTTAATCAATGCACAAAAGATCGTATCACTAATTAAACAGATCATATACGCCAAAAAGACCCATTCAACGCCGTGACAGCACTGAGAGCATCAAAGACAAAGAGTACACTTCTTGGCCTACATGTTCCAGAACCATAGTAAATCTTCTACTTTCAATTGAGAGTTTACAACTCTGAGCAGAGGCCCCAAATCTTCTTCATATCACGACCATGGTATTCCTATAACATGTGCTTTGTTCATTCGCCATACCCCGAGGGATTGCTAGACGAAAACTATAAAGAGCAAAACAAATGCCGAAATAGAAAAACTTTGTTTGATGTTGACATAAATACATCTCTTCAATTAAAGGCATAATTTTCCTTTACAATGCTGTGTGTCGCCAGGGAATACATAAGTGTTTACTTCTGATAATTACCAGCCGTATTAAAGCATTACAAGTTTTAAAAAGCATTTATTTTCAATTTCAACCACTTGTTTCTTTAATCCAATGGAAAAAGGACGTAAATCTAAGTGGTGGAAAAACTGAATAGAACTTTGTAGACTTCATAATGAACTGAATGATTTTGTTGACCTAATTTTCCACCAATTCTGGCCCACCTTGTCTCGACTGGTTATTTTGATTTGATCTTCCTAAATTGACCGTGGTTAGAACTGATACCTAAATTGATGTTTTGGTTTAGTTTTAGTCAAATGATTTCATTGAAAGAAACCTACTCCTCTGATATTCCTCAGGGACTGACTGCTTTAGAGTGCGTTCTTGCAGGTGCATCAATCAGTCATGCTTATAAAAGGAAATGTTCTACTCTAAGTGACTTCAACGATCCGTTCTTATTGTGGAATTCCTACCCGTCGTCATAACGCCAATTCTTTCGCCAATGGTGCTTTATCGGCTGTTAAGGTTATCTAAAACATGAAGAACGTGTCCATCTGATGAAGAGAGAGGATTACTGATAAAGGTTCATAAATAACATGGTCACGCAGTCAGGGACGACTGTAAACAACCAAAGGGCCGGCCATCGTAGCCTAAGATTGCAAAATATCAATAAGTTTTCTTCTTGTTGCAGGCCGCCTCACCCCCGAGGGAATGCTATCCAAGGCAGAAACAGAGAGCCCCTCACGACGCCCTCCACCGCCAGTCCCCGCACCACCTCCAATGACCAAGGTAGTCGAACCAACCAAACCGCCGGTCAGACCAAGAGTCAAGATGAGACAGCTCTTCTGGAACCGTCTCATTCTACCAAAGAAAAACAAACGTAAGTTGTGTTTATCAGACAGATCTGGCCAAAGGTACTTGGCTGACTTCTTGTCACTATCTTTTGGTAAATGTAATCTATAATCAAGCATCTAGAAGCAACCAATAGCTCTCGATACGCATTCAACAAGCATGCATATACATGTACATCTTTGTTGACATTATTGTTCTTATATTCATAAACTTAGTATTTTTCTTGCAGATAAAAAGACAATTTGGCAGGATATTTCTGAGGCACACGTCGACATTGATGAATTTGAGAAGTAAGTCGATCAAAGCCAAACTCACGAAACTACGCTATTGACGTCTTTTTATCAGTCTTATGCTCTTGTCACTGGGAGACCCAGTTGTGGTGAGACAACCAATACCATCAGTTTGGTCTCAATCCCTTAACTTTCAATCTTTTTTTCTCCAAAATTTGTCTAGGCTGTTTGGGAAGCAAGAGAAGAAGACTGATGCTGGTCGCAACCGTCAGTCCCTTGCTGACAGAGAGAAGAGAAAGAGCTGGGCGAAGTTCGAGGTAGGCACTGAAGAAAAGATAGAAGAACCTCTACAACATATCGATTTTAAAAGAGGTTGATGGTCCCCAGTGCTGGCGTAAAATTCGCAAATCAGATGACTTAGTCTTGCCAATGTATCGATGTTGCATATCTAAATGGGATAAGATAGACTTTCACAGGTGAAATCTTTGAAGGGAATGTCTGTTTGTATTTTGATATTGGCATGGACTCGTTCCGATTGACGAACGCATGTCATCTTTTTCACGCTACTTGCTGTGATATTCCAGGGAGCCAAGATCCTAGAGCAGAATCGTTCTCGGACTGTAGCCATCAAGATAAGGAGTATGCATTGTCAGCTTGAAGAGATCAAGGCAGCTCTTTACAACGTAGACTTCGATACGGTTAGCATTGAAAGGTAAGTTCTACAGCGTAGACCTCGATACAGAGCTTACGACTTCGACATGTTTTAGGCTTGGTGTTGAAGGCACAGGAGTCTCACTCAACCTCTGTCGTGGCAGTTATCATATTCTTTTAATGCCTTTAAAGTTTGCAAGTCATATCGTCAAACAGTATCCAATGATATTGATATCACTTTCCAGCCTGCAGGGCCTGTACCAGATCCGCGCCACAGACGAGGAGCTGAAACAGATGGAGCACTACCTGCGCAGTGACGGCCTACTGCCTCTCGATGAACCAGAGCAGTTCCTGTATGAGGTCTCCCGTCTCTGCCACTTCAAGGAGAGGCTCAGCTGTATTGTATTCACCTCAAAGTTTAACGAGACTATGTTCAATATGGGTGAGTCGCATTTGAGATTTTCTTTCGATCACACAGTATTATTTCTCTCACCAGCTCTACGTAAAACAGGAAAGAAAATATATTTTTAAGAGCATTCTCATAGATAAAATAGTTTGGTGTGGAGAAAAACTCATTTTAGGCTGCAGAAATGATAGAGTTACTAAAGCAGCATAGGATTGGAAGGGATCTGAATAAGTTAGTGTCATAGGTGAGCTTGCATGCATGACTACAGCATCGGATCGGAAAAGATGGTGCACGAACATACTTTAGTAACCCATGATTGGTCTGTACATCGTCATAATCGGTCGACTCTCAAACTATAACTTTATTCGCCTCCACTTCAGACCAGCAACTCCTGTCGATGCAAGACGCCTGCCAGATGTTAACTAAGACCTCGGCTCTCAAGACCATCCTTGAGTTGGTGCTCACACTGGGGAACTACATGAACGGCGGAACACAGCGTGGACAGGCCGACGGCTTCCGGTTAGAGTTCCTCAATAAAATTAAGGATGTCAAGAGCGTGGTGAGCATCTATAACACAATGCAACAACAAGTCGGGAAAACAAGTAGCTTAAGCCCAGATGGCCAAGCAAGTGACATTCATGTATGGTTTGATGTAGCAAACAGTATTTCTCAACCCGTTTCTATCTTACCGTACCTTGGGAAACCTTGCATAGCACGTTGCTACCTGTTTATAACGGAAATGGTCCAATACTATACTCGATGTTTAAAGTCGTACCCCCTATTTCAGCAAAACAACTTCAACCTGCTGCAGTTTATCGTGAGAATCTACTGTCGGGATAACGAGGAGGACGCCGGCCAGAACACGGCTAAGTTTAGGTTGCCTGATCCTTCGGTTATCCGCCAGGCAGCACAAGTATCGCTGAGTGAAACTAGCCACGAATTGATCAAAATGCAGGACAAAGTGCAAGCCCACAAAGTTAAGGTAGGAAATATTGATACATAGTAGTATCCCACAAAATACCAAGTTGTAACTCACACAGTGACGAAATTCAAAAGGAACGAAATCAGCGCCTCTCGTGTCAAGATTTCATTGATCGATTCGTTACAATACGTTAAGATTTCATAATGTCGCCGCCAACGAAAGTCCACGTTTTGTACCTTAGGCTCATAGGAAACATCCTTCGGAAATTCCTTAATAAATGGTGTTAGTAACGGCACACCTGAGAGTCATTATGGAATTCGTTTCCTCGGTCCATTAGGAACCAAGTCTGATTATCATCAAAAGGTTTTCGCTGATATCCGTATCAACAAGTATGCTTTAATGCGTACTTGGTATCAATGATGATGTGTTGTACTTCAGGCAGAGATCGTGGCCAAAGAAGCCCCACGTAACTTGGTCCAACCCTTCAAAGACAAGATGGCGGACTTCTTCTCAAATGCTGACAACACACTGAAGCGCCTCAGCCAGAAACTACAAGAGACGATCAGGATTTTCGAGGACACCACCAACTATCTGGTGTGTGATGACATGGTTGACATCGCTACAAATGGGGTAAGTAAAATTAATGGACGGGAAGCATTCTTGGATCGAGAATGGTCGTGGTGTGTGCGTGTGTGTTGGGGTGCCAGAAGCAACATGAGACAAACAGCTCTTCTAAGAATCCACCAGCTACCTGGTGTTTGAACGCACGGTTGATATAGATGGGACATGATATGATGTTTTTTACGTTTGCCGTTTCAGATTCCTGTCACAGACAAGTTCATGAGCACATGGTTCACGTTCCTGGTTGATTGTAAACACTACTGGAAGCTAGAGCACAAGACCATAGCCAAGGAAAACTTCGAACGCGTCGAACGCAGGAAAAGGGTGAGTGCAACATGACACTTCAACAGTGTCACACGAGGCAGGAGATCATGTCCTCTGTTATCAACAGCAGTATTATCAGATTTGTGGATATTGGCATAGTCGTGGTTCGCAAGACCTACTGTTAAGTGTCTCAGACATTCGTGATACTTGACGAACCGGCATGGGAGCAGTATAGCTTACCCTTGATAGTTAGTTTCATTTCAAGAGGTTGGACGTAACGCAACACGCAAGGATCATTTCAAGGGAACACAAATCCCGATTTCTCCCAATTATATAAAACCATTTTGTGTTTTGTTTCCAGGAAAGGAAAGCGTCTGTTGTCCGGGTGAGCACCAGCGAGAGAAACCTCAACCGTCTCGAGAGAAGAACGAGTCTGAAGGAAAAGTTCCAGAAAAAGATGGTGGATAATGACAGCAGAGCCATTCAAGTGAAGGAGATGTATAAGCGGGGTGACACCCCGGTTCAGCTAGGATATGACAGCAGGGTATCGAGCATGGCTAGCCTTACTAATGGTCGCAGTGAGACGCCACCTGTCATCAAGGAAGAGACACCACAGAAAACACCGGAACCGGAATCGGCTTTTCAACCATTCCAGCGAACGTCCGCTTTGCGTAGTTCACTGCAGGCTCGAAAACGGAGACGGAGAGAGGCAGAGATGATTCCGCATGTTGCAGAGGCCAATCCGAACATTGAGTTGAAGGAACCAATGACACTAAAAGACACTTTAGGTGGTAAGAACGCTGTTTGGTCAGCTCGGCCGACTGTTCAAGATCAGGATGTACCAGTTGCGAGGGTAAATGCGGCAGTTATCCATCAGGAGGCACAGCACAATCTACAGCAGGGTCAGACACCTCAGGGAATAGAGATGAGCAGCAGACGAGGCCGTGAAATGTCTCCGGCCATACGCCGCAGGAGAGCCGCTTCACCCCCACAAGAGGCAAGGCAGCGAGAGCTGTCTCCACAAGGTGGCAATAGGCGAGAAATGTCACCACCTCCGCCACCAGTCGGGCCGAGGCGCCATAGATCTCCACCAGCAGTGGATCAGCGTAGTGATCTTTCACAGAGAGATAGGCAGGATCACAGGAGAGATCGCACACCAACACGCAATGATAGAAGGAGGGAGGTCTCACCACAACCCGCACAAAACGAGAGTAGGCGAGAGCTGTCACCAGGTGGAATGAACAGACGCCGGGAGTTGTCCCCGGTACAACCTGATAGGAGACGGGAGTTGTCGCCAAACAATCGATTGCCGCCACGCAGGGACATGTCACCTCCACACAGATCACCCCGGGAACCACCTATTATGAACGGTTCGGCTGATGATATTCCTCCTCCAATACCGAGACGGGACAGGTCACCTGCTCATCGAAGGGAGCTGTCTCCAGCTGGTGATCGATCTAGGGAGCATTCTGCAGGCCACAGGCAACGTACTAGAGTAAGGTCTCCCCCTACCCAGGATAACCGCAGAGAGATCAGTCCACCACCTGTTGTAAGGAGAAGGGACAGGTCACCTGCTGTCTCAAGTATTCCTGTTCGGAGACGGGATCCGTCACCAGCACATACACAGGGCCAGCGGGGGCAAGCTTCAGCTGAGAGGGGTCGGGCAATGTCTCCAGGCCGCCAGGAGGTAGCGGACGCACAGGAGGCACAGCGACTGAGAGCTGCTGCAGAAAGGTACACGTCTTCTGCAAGGCGGTCCATGTCGCCCCCTGATAACGGACAGGCGCCAAGATCACGGAGGCTACCTGAAACACCACATTCTGGCCAAAAGGACTATCAGCATTCACCTCCTCACAATACAGCTCGTGTTGATTCTCCGTCTCCGCCTCCTATTCCTCCGCTACCGCCAGATATTGAGGAACAAATCGCATCACAACAGAATCGAAACAACTATGCAAATGATATAGACAATCGGCCATGTCGGTCGCCGGTAGGTACGGCTATGAAAAATACGGATAGGTATTTAGGGCGTGCTATTCCACTTAGTGAACGACAAATTCAAGAAAAGTCACCAGTCAGAGGAATGTCGCCCCGGGTTATCATGGCAACCACAGTAAATGAGCGTCTTCAGAAATATGAAAACAAAGTGAAACGGACGAAATCTCTTCGTATGGATAGCATCAGTTCTAGACCCGATGTGCAAAGTCGCCCCAGGAACCGGGCACCCATATTAGACAACCTCAGACAGTTAGAGGAGAAACTACAGACGGAAATCTCACAACGGGATGTGCGTGTCTCGGACAGTGACTATCAACCGGCTATACGGAGCAGGCGCTATGCTGCTAAGCTGGTGCGCTCGCCGACAGAGAATGGTGAGGGAGAGGCGAATCCGGACATTGCGAACTTGCAGGACCCTGTCATTACTATGCCAAGGCGCCGGCGGCCGCATAGTTACCATTCATTAGAAGGGTCACATGTGCTTGGACAGTTTGAGCAGCAGACCCAACAGCAGTATAACAACCCGACGCCTGTGAACTCTAACGGTGCACCTGAAGGACAGCATGAGTATCAAAACGCACTTAGGAGCGCCTCCCTCAAATATAATCAGAATCCTAGGCCAGCTAAAACGTGAGAGAGAGGACCTGAAAATATCAAATTATTACTCTCTCAGCGTGTACATTTACTATAGGCAGTGATCGTGTTCAAACTGGTTCTATCGAGCAATACTGACAATTGCTCTCACCGTCAGGTTGAGGGCCATTTTGTTCTCGAAACTTCCTTAATTTTCGATGTCATTTTCGTTCGATTTAAACTTTCGTTCCCAAGGAGGTTCTCGGGAATTTGAAGGAAATCCTTTTAGACGGTTTGCACACTGTTGAGGGTCAGGTGAATTCAAATAGTGGCCCAGACTTTATGGAACGAGAACAAGGTGAACGTGAAAATTTCAGAAAACAAGAATGATCTTAACTTGCCTACTGCGAGGGTGTGTTCGCGGGGTCGAAATCTGCTCAGTGAAAACGAATGAAGACCGTGCAGTAGAACATCATGTTTGGTCAGAAACGCTTTATATTGCATGTTGTTCATTCTCCGCTTTTGTCACAGATCCCCTGAACTTGTTAGTGTACATCTTACTTGACGGCAATGTTATATAAAGTACCTTTTATTAAAATAATGATATACACGCCTTGAATTTTGAATTAGCATTACTGAGATCTGGCCAAAGGTACTTGGCTGACCTCTTGTCACTAAACTGCAAAAGTGAGATCACAAATAGTAATGTTACACAGCCCTTGGCGGCCGGTGTCATAGCTGAACGGCTTTAGTTGACACGATATGCCATTGATATCACTAGATCATTATGAGAGTGATCATTCGGACGAAAGTGATGATTTGCATGGCAGACCTGCCGATATAGCAAAGAAGACATTGATAGATGGTTGCAGATGCATAACATGTATGATTTTTGAACAGACTAATGTTGCACAATATTGTTTCGCCTCGTCTGTGTTGTATCGCCAGTTATGTCATGACGCTGAACTACTATTGAAAAGTGACGGTATTATGCACAATCATCTTGACGTGACGATATAATGCCGTGCAACGTTAGATAGGCCTAGATGTCAGATGACAATAATCTGTCATTGACAGTGGCTGTCACTGACACTGACCTGTGTCGCTGTCACCTCGCTGTCACCTTGCTATGGCTGGAACACAAGAAGACACTATGCGGTATCACAGGCCCCAATAGGGCCTACACATTATGTATAACAACCGACCTCAGCAGCCTCGGGCATTAAATGCAATTGACATGGTTGTGTAGCCACTGTACAGTGGATGACATGTGCCATTTGGGTAGTATGAGTGTTGTGTGCATCAGCAGTGTATAAATCATGAAATAGTGTTCAACTCACTTCTTGATGTTTACGTTTTTTGGCTAACGAACGTTCCTTTGGAGGCTGTCGCATGTAAGTGGGGTTGGTCAAATCGAATACAGATGGAACAGCTGTTTTTAACAAGTGGCATTTAATATTCAGTTGGATGCAGATATCCGGCTTCATGTGATAATCCGTATCGATAAAGTGATCACTGCAAAGTTTGGCCGAAGGCCCAGGCTTCCAACACTCCAAACGTTTGCACTTCCGAATCCACAGCTTCCTCCTCTCTCGTTCAACTGGCTTTGGAAATTCATGAAAATGGGTCCCATCCGTCATTCGATTGTTCTTTGTGCTAGCCTTGACACAATTCGGAGCCACACAATACACCATAGTGAATGAAACACATTACTTCCAGGTGTGCATAATTAATTAAGGCCCTCCTGCTTTTATTATTGCATGACATGTACAGATGACCTGATCTACATCACAACTTTTGCTGAACCCGCCGCCTGGCTCTAACAAGCCAGTTGCTAGCCTGATCAGGTAATCAAGTTGTCAAACACATAATTGGCTATATCTTCAAAATGGATGGAGCTAATTGCATTTGGTTTCCTGTATTATATAAAGTGTTAGGTACACTTTTGAAATCGTCTTACAGCAGAAAATGGCAAAAAACCTTGATATATGACCTTTAACTGCCAAGAAACGACAGCTTTAGCTTTATCACAGATTGCACGACTATAGGTATCGTAGTATGCATTGCATACTTGGTTAGACTAGTAACAAGCTTAGGGAGTATTGCACTGCAAGAACTCACAAGTCTTGGCCTAGATTTTTATTTAGACGGTGAGGACAAAATCACTTCACCAATGTGACAGTTACCAGAAACTGAACACAACAAGTTCTTTCAAAGATATATGCCATCACCAAGTATAAATAAAAATCTGGGCTTATCTGACTTTTTGTGCGGGAACAGTGCATATTCTACATACAGGATGCATCACTCGGGCAATATATTGGCATATTAGGTCAAGTCATGTGGTAATCCCGGATAAACGGCTTCAATGATACAGAGGCCAATACTATATTTTACATTGTCTAGAGAAACAAATTTTCTCAATAATCTGCTCCTATACTACAACTAATGATGAGATTCCCCGCGTGAATGTCCACCATCACAATCCAGGCTTTTTCGTATAGGTGCGTCACATGCTCCTTCCCCAGTGCCCATGTACTCCAGCGATGTGTCTGGGCTGACCTCAATCTGACATGGGATCATCTTCTAAAATGAAACGAATTATGACTTGGTAGCTGGTAAACACGTATAACTGTAGAAATTTCATTGATATGGACTTTTTTGTATACAATGCCAACGAAAGGCTAAGTGGATCACAGTTCAAGTTACTGAATTCGAACAGTGAATTTGTGGAGCACACTGGCGTACCAACCTGTTGATATTTATACAGGTCCTGCGCATTGATAACAGTCATTGATATTGAGCAGGTCTCCAATGATTTGGTCAGAGACCATCTTTCGCCGATAGACAGCACAGCTTTCGGTCGCTCATGTCGATTCGGGTTCGCGTCAAATCTCCTCCAGTAGTTCTCCGGGTTGAATAGACACTTTTCTCTCATGTTGGGAAGAGCCAGTGGCAAACATTCTGTTTGGGTATACTCCAACTCAATCATAGGATACGCGTGGTAGATATGGCAGGAACTGAAAAAGAGGGATTTGTCAACACATCCAGAGAAGATATCGTCTGACCTAAAGTTCACAGAGAATTTGGTAGGAATCAGAATGTTGTGTATTCCCTATGCCTTTTTTTCTGTAGGATGTTATATAACCATTGATACTACGCCGCTACTTGCAAGACCTGACCGTCTTCATGCGGCGAAATGAGACCCCACCTCAACTAGAACGAATTCAAAGGTATCTCACTAAATTCAGCCATTTTAACTTACTTCAGAAGTTTCTCGCCATATATACATCCGTTCTCTTTGTTCCGCTTAATCCGTATGCCATCACCCATAGAATCTAGACCTTTGTTGATCCGATCTAAATGTCGGGGTCTCACATCGTCAACGGAGGATGGTTCAGGAAGGTTTATGATAACCCAGCCCTTGAAAGAAAAGAACCATATATATGTGTCATAGATGAATGTTGATGGCCGGTGTGACAGCGGATATAGTCCCCCTGGAGTCATAGTCCGGCAGCATTGTATTTGACCAATTAAGCAGCATGATCTATTGTACCGCTAACCCTAACCAAAACATTTAGCAATGCGGGCTATTGTTACACGGACTATCAGCCCTAGGACTACTATCCCCGCCACACCGGTGCAGTTTTGTTATTGAGTTTATCAACTTCAGTAGTCTTGACAGCAGCCTAATGATCATCAGGAAGAATTTCATAACAGATCTATAAACAATCGTAAATAAGTTTTGTCTGGGACCATATAAGTGCGAGCCAGGCTTTGAATCTCTGGCCAAACTGATTAGGAACTTTGGCCACCACGGCGAAGGTAGCAGGCGATGACCATGTTCTATTCAAAAACCTATGAGCAACAGAGAACTAATGTTGGATGGAAACGTATGGTTGATGTAAGTAAATGCACTTTTGCTTTTCTCAGTTCCAATTTTTAAGACTTCAATAAACTTATCAGGGAGTTGATGTGAACAAGCGCTGATGTGGCCCATAATTACCTCGTCAGTCCTCCTTGACATCTGTGGTGTTAATTGTAACCGGTCCATTCTTGTATACAGTTCTTCCTCGTCGTCGGTCTCTTTATCTGCCTTGCATGAACCACGGATCACACAGCCACTCTCCTCTTTGATGCGACATTTCCAGACAAAGCTACCTTTATAGAACACCCACACATAGAGGTCGTCTGGAAACAAGGTAATTGGCGCAATAATGATGATATCATGATGATATTCGTGCAAAGCGTTCACATCTTTACCAAAATTAGATTTAAGAAAAACCAAACTTTGAAGAAATCGGCCCAGCAGTCTTCGCACAGCGGTCAAAAAAGGACCGTGATATATATACTTATGAAATGGACCACAGCGAGATGTATATATTGCTTGTTTGGTCTCCGAACATGTCCATCGAAGGCCAATAGAGTGTACCTTTTGGTGGCTCCTCGTTTAATATCAGTTCCGATGGTTGATCGGGGAAATCTTCGGAATCATCCATTCTTCATTTACAACTAGGAGGAAGAAAACAGGCATCATTGCCATGTTGGTTACCCGTCGCTAATGGGAAACATTGATACCGGGAAATACTGGTACCAAAAAATCCTTTACCGGGGAACATAGGTACACATGTACATGTAGGTACTGGGAAACACACCAAGTGTGTATTTTGTCATTATCTGAATCTCTAAAGTGTAAATATGACATACTCTTGTTACTTGTAAATATAAAAACGAAATCGAAATAAATGTCAAGCTGGAACATGAGGTCATGATCATCGGACATCTTGGTATCGCCACCCATTGTCTATCCATGAGTGTGTATTTATTATATACACTCGGGGAGAATCTAGTACACCTTGTATGAAGAGACGAACTCGTTGGAACCACTATAATATTGACTTCTCAGGGATATGAGAATCAAAATCAAAGTCCCGCTAACATAACTCAAAGAGCTGTAAGAAACTCTCCTTAATATCCTGGTCTTATTCCCTTCAAAACCAGGACGCACTCGCTTGAAATCGCAGGGCCACAACTGCAACTCTTCGCGGCCGAATTTGCCCTCAGCAACCCACCAACGTATGCTAGTCAAGGCGCCAACGAATCTTCACCTATACATAGTAGGCATTGAGTGTAAGCCCCGTCATATAGGCCTAGACATCTCTGTATTGCTTCAGATGAGAAACCACTTCCGTAGCCAACAATCAGTTGTAAAATACGCAAACTAACCTTAGCAGAAGTGAAAGAAAGCCGCTGATGTAAGCGAGGCATCCGCGTTGATTCCCACACTCCACATTTCACGTAACTACCTTGTCTATTGCAGCCGAGTTTCTTGAAAACGCGTCGAGACAAACGGACGTGCCATAAAACACCCCAATGATTTCCCCTCATTTGGTTTTCCGCGAAATTAATCGATTATTTCTTGCATTGATATACATAGGTTATTGAATTGAGGTCAGGTCAATATCATAAAAGAGTTTCTATTGACGGCCTGCTTTTCTCTGATCTAACGAGAATATGCATGTTCACACATCAGTAATATTCATATGAGCATTTGATGGAAGGATATAGTGTATCACTATTCCGTATGATATTGTATTACAACAGTGTTATCCGCGCTACAGGAACGAAATACTTCAACAAATTAATTAAATGTTTTCTACTTTGATATCATTTTAAAGATAACGGATTCATTCAAGTATTATTGGTCGCTTGAGCACAGCCGAGCGGGGCATCGCGCATTGGAAGGTTCCCGGGAGTATAGGCTATGCGAGCTATAATTTGACGGCAGTAAATATAACTACTGATGATTTCAGAGCAAACATGAGCGAGTTGGCCAGTTTCTAAAATTTTGAACAGAACCCCAATAACCAGGCCATAGTGTTTTTCAGATATATCTGGCCAAAGGTACTTGGCTGACCTCTTGTCACTAAACTGTGATGGTGTGATCACAATAGTAATGTTACACAGCGTCATAGTTGACCAGCTTTAGTTGTCACCGTGAAAGGGCTTTGGTTAGGCCGACTCGGAGGATAATCTAGTGTTGTGCAATAGCAATATATTTTGGAAATGTGATCTGGTCACATTCCTGAGTTCAACAAGTACCTTTGGGCAGAACGATATGAAAAACACTTTTATTACTAGATACTATTGTTATATTCCCAAGTTGGAAGAGTGAGTTAATTAGCATTGTCTATTTCAGTACCATCCCTGAGCTGAATATTATCTGTTGACCTTTACATTAGCAGATAATAACAAAATGATAACTGCCATGATAATGGAGCTAGTGTTGTGTATGCAACTAAACCAAGCGAAATAACTACATAGTGTATATATACTCGCCCATAATCGGCCTCGAAGTCAAACTTCAGACAGAAGTCACAAGTAATATCTAGGATCTCTGCTTCACGAACCGGAACAACACCGATATTGCATTCATTCAAAGTGCACTTTTCCTACAATGCACGTATCATAAGTTTAGGGGTGTGAAAATGATGAACTTAACAGACAATCATCGTTACAACTGTAGAGTCCTTCAGTGGATACTTCACCAATGCCACTAAATGCTAATAATAGCTGGCTAACCCAAACCCATAATTTCCTATCGCACATAAACAAGCCAAATGGCCAATTTACCAAAGCAATATGGACAAGGTGGGGTCTTGATGAGGTCTCTCAATATTAAAAGAAGCAAATTAGCACGAGAATCAGACCGCCAACACCAGTCGAGGAGAGGGTGTTTATCGTCCCAGTCATATTTTTTGCATTTCGTTGTTTCTGAGGTGAGTAATTTAACTAATTACTATACGCCTGCAAAGCTTTTTTCATAAAAAATTCTATTAGGGGTGTTTGAATAATCATGCAGATTAATTAGCAACACTGAGTGAGCTATTGAATGAATTTGAAAACGCATATGCCATAGTTATATCTCGAATCATATAATACGATTATCTTAAACATTCCGGAGCATCCTGCCATCGAGTTCATCTCATAGAATGGTGCTACATGCCTAACCGCGATCATCATGCGGACACTTCTTCAAAATGTGGCTATGGGACTTTCTCTTAACTCGAGATACACCTATACACAACTTCCGGGTTATCAAAAGTTCGATCACTACGTTGAGATTGCAGGAAGAAAACCCCAGATGATATGATACCAAAAATTAGTTGGTCAAATTTCGAATAGCATTAGGTTTATGCCTGTTTCGCCTATTCCTGTTTCGCCTATTCCTGTTTCGCCTACAAAATTCCTGTTTCGCCTATTCCTGATTCGCCTATTCCTGTTCCGCCTATTCCTGTTCCGCCTATTCCTTTTTCGCCTATTTCCTGTTTGGCCTATTTCCTGTTTGGCCTATTTCCTGTTTCGCCTATTCCTGCTTCGCCTACTTTCCAGTACCCCTACAATAAATCGACTCTCCCACGGGGAACCTTAGGGATGCATGTCCATTTTATGGGGAAAATGTGCGGGGACAATTGGATGATGTTAACGATGTGATGACAATTTGACTAATCAAATGCCATCAACTTTGTTAACAAACCATGCCTATTTGACCATAGGACCATAGGACCATACTGACACACAGTAAAAACTAATAGATTAAGTAGAGTAAAGCAGTCGTTTATTTTATGAAAACTGAATTCATGAGTTTTTGATAAAAATACATAATATTGTACATTCTCATAATTATTTGATCAAAATCAGCTGTAAAACCCATGTCATAATATACATGGAGGTACAGCACATATAAAGTCAAACAAGGTGGAAAATACATATCATGATATTATGTCAGACAAGGTAACTGATGGCATCAACGTAACTCATTATGTCCCTCTCTCCATTGACATATTGTTCTTTGAGGCGTAACATGCGTTCGTCAATGCGTACATATGTGGCTCTCCTCGGGTTTGGTCGGTCAGTGAGGGACGGTTCATATTCCTACGTCTGTGGGGAGGTTAGCAATACATTTGAATAGGCGAAACAGGAATAGGCTAAACAGGAATTAGGCGAAACAGGAATAGGCTAAACAGGAATTAGGCGAAACAGGAATAGGCGAAACAGGAATTAGGCGAAACATGAATTAGGCGAAACAGGAATAGGCGAAACAGGAATAGGCGGAACAGGAATAGGCGAAACAGGAATACACCTAGCATTCCCATAGTGGTGATTCCCTCCTCCAAACAGGTCCAACCATGCAAATCCAAGCCGCTGTGTTACTGTGCGTGCTGGGTATGACAGTAGGAAAGTTCAGCCAGTCGACCTTCAAGAGCGAGATCGTGAACGAGCATAATGACAAAAGGAAGGGAGAACCAGCTAGGAACATGAAGATGATGGTAAGTCGTCTTTTTCTTTGGAAATATGCCAGTAATGGAAATGTTCGGTAGGCCTATATATTGCATTTTAGATAAAACCAGTTTTATGATAGTAACTATGAAATAGTATGAGTAATGAACTTGTTCATCCTGATTGCATTTTCCAAATTTTTACTGCTGCAGCTATTATCATTCCTTGTAACAAATGACTACTATGAATCATCAGGTACTGGGTGATCTCCAGTTCGATAGCAAATGAATGAAAACAGTGCAAAACCAACCAATTTGCATTTGTGTACTGAACATTTAAGTGGGCAAACTTGACTCGGACCCACGATCTATCATCCCAGGACTAGTTATTTACTTTGCATTCTCTTTTATTTCAGAAATGGAGCGATAAGTTAGCAGGCTATGGCCAAGCCTGGGCTAACAAATGTAGATTTGCTCACGGTCAACCATCAGAGGCCAAAGGTGAAGGTCCTATCGGGCAAAACCTGTATGCTTCCTGGGGAAGAGGTGTAACTCACGTGGGCAAGAGTGCAGTCAAAGCGTGGTTTGGCGAGAAGAACGATTATCACTTCTCATCGATGAAATGTAACCCTGGCAAGATGTGTGGACATTATACCCAGGCGAGTCATTTTCAACATTCGTTACGCCAACTGCAACTTTGCATAATCATGCGCAGAGAGAAGGGAAATATCCCCGGTTCACTGGCTTTCTCGATCAAGTCTGGCCATAGCAGCAGCAGCGCCATTTAGCCAAAGTACCGTCAAATACGGCCATAATTAAGTTCACTTTATGAGGAATCATCGGTTGTGTGTGCGACTATCAAACTTGGAATCTACGTTGCTCCCCTCCATCCCTCGGGACAAGGGGGAGAGCAATTGGGCCATGACCGGGTCAAGGAAATGCAGAACAAAAGCTATCATCATATAATTCTTTTTTAGGTTGTTTGGGCCAAATCAACAGAGGTTGGCTGCGGTTACAAGCACTGTCCAGACGGCATGGATATTGTCGTCTGCAACTACCAGCCAGCGTAAGTAAAACAATGTTCACATCCTGAAGTTGATAACGACCATTACAATTTTAGCATCTATTTGTTCACTACCATATGCTTCCTTCCTTAGATGATATACAACAGGTGAGAATACTCAGCCTGTTGTCTCCATTTTTTCCATCATCCATTAGCTTTTGAAGACATCAGTTGTTTCAGCGATGACGTGTAAGATGTTTCTTGGGGGGTCGATGCCATCACTATTTGCCCTGATCACCCTTTGATAAGACAGTGAACAATGGGAATTTAGGCTTAGATGCAAAGACGATACATTGTAAACAGCGTATTGGGCCTAATGCTGAACTCCGAACTGGAAGGCGAGGGGCGACCCGTTCGTGATTTAAGCCTTATCTTTCATCTTTCAGGGGGAACTACATCGGCGAGCATCCATACGAGACATAATCCGTTAGTACTGTAATCATTCTCAGAACAAATGTTAGATAATTTAAAATAGAACTAGAGTCTTTCTTTATTTTCGTTGTATCAGTAGTTAAGTGACTGATGATGACCGTGCGGCCATGTGGCTGTCGACCGTATTGGAAGCCCAAGGAGAACCCGCAGTACTCTGTACTGTACGGTAAAGTGATCAGCCCCCTTCGACCCTCTCCATTACGCACACTTGATAGTTATGATTTTAGGACTGTCTGACGATTCCAATGCGAAACCTGTTTCACTATGCACAGTCCGTGTCACCACCCTTTGCAAAATTTGTCTGACCAAAGGTACTTAGTTGAACTCAGCAATGTGACCAGATCACGTTTACTAAAAGATATTGGTGTTACACAACCCTAGGTTATCCTTAGGGCAGGACCAACCAATATTTCACGTGTCAACGAAAGCCGGTCAACTATGACACCAGCTGCCCAGGGCTGTGTAACATTACTATTTGTTATCGCACTTTCGCAGTTAAGTGACAAGAGGTCAGCCAAGTACCTTTGGCCAGAGTCATAGTTACAGTGATCTTCTACAACTGTGTCTGTCACAAAGAATGTCACGGTAAAAGCTTTTAAAAGTTTTTAGAATGTATTTCAACTAAATTTATACAAAAATTCGAAACGCCTAACTTTAAAGAAATAAAAATAGTGGAAAACCAAATTGTCTAAACAATATTAAAATGCACCATCAAAACGAACTTAAACTCAGTCAGGGAGAATTTCAGATATGATATACTCACTGACGGCCACCAGGAGAGCATCTGATCCAATGGATCAATGTGTAATGGTGGCCTGCATGAATAACAAATCTTCCGAGATGACCCTCCGTTTAATTATTGCATCTTGTTATATAATCTTAGTTCACATTGGACACGAACGTATAGAAAGAACGCTTTGGGAAGTTGAGTATGTTGTTCCAATACAAACACTCATCAATACTTAGTTTTTGCCATTTTTTCCGTCGCTCACGAGTCATCCTCTTGCAAACAGGGCCTACAACACGACTTCTCCTTACGCGAGGGAGTAAGTATGTATCGAGTGAAATGGCCTGATATTGTCAGGATGCTTAAGAGTCGACTGGGAACGCAACCAAAGGACATGTGCCCTATCCTTGTTTTTCCATGGAATGACCCAAATACAATCTTCCTGGTCCTAGTCCTGGAAACATCTGGGCTTGTACTGCTCCTTCAAATCTTGCAAACATCTATGTGCATATGTGATTGGATTGGGGATGCTACGACCTGTCATAATCCTTACGTGGGAAAGTCATCAACCCTCCAATGTCATAACTAAAGCACTCCAGCAATGAACATCTAGAACATCCCTGTGACAAACCCAGTCACAGCAAGTCACGAGTCCGTTGACGACATGATGAAATGAGGGAATACAATATTGATGTCATACGGCATGTTGTACCAATCCGCCGAAGTTCATAAGCGACAAACGTACGCGATTAGAACTTGACCTAAATTACAACGCACATGCGTAGGCAAATGCTAAAGTTCTGGCCAAAGGTATAGTCGAACTCACGAATGCGACCAGATCACATTTTATACCAGAAGATAGTAGTGTTGCACATTAGGGTGGCCTGACCAGTTGCCTTTCACGGTGTCAACTAAAGCTGGTCAACTATGACACCAGCTCCCCAGGGCAGTGTAACATTACTATTTTGTGATCACACTGTAAGAGTTAAGTGTCCAGAGGTCAGCCAAGTACCTTTGGCCAGTCGATGTGAAAAACACTTAATGATGTTGTCTGCTCAACTTAACAACATCTCAGAACCAGCCAAGAGGTGTACGTGAATACTCCCCCTTCCCTTTGGCAGTATCAGACGACAATATTCCCATCAACACGAGTAGTCTATCTAACACAATCAAGTCCTATTCGGCCTCTGCTACCTCGATATATCTGATGGTAATTCAGTTATATGTATTGTCTTATAATATACATAGGCTGGACTCGTCGCTCCCTCGGGGTTCGTCGTCTCGTATTCGCATATATCGCCGGTAGAAAAGTTAAATGACGCGTAACAAGGAATCACTGAAAAAGAACGAAGGACAGAATGGTTATGTATGAGCTAATGAAGAAGACCACGAGAGAAAAAGAAGAAGCAACACATACAACTTTCTCTAAGAACAGATGGTTCTGTTGTTTACGGAAGCATTAAAGTGTCCCAAATATCTGTTTCAAGCCTGATGCCTGATGTCTCTAAACTGAATTTCAAAGCATGCGACGAGAACCCTACCTACATCTACACGAAATCTACCAAGCGACAGTAGCAACCCACTATAAGATGCATTCATCTGGTTACAGAAGGTGGATAACACCCTTACGATAAAGTCGTTAAAAACAGTATATACTCGATATCAGATTGAATGGCCGTAACTTAAAAGTGTTGACTTTGAATCAGTAAGATTTCTAAGGTTAGTTTGGCTCATTTTGTTTCGAGAAAATAAGGAAGAGTATAAAATGTTAGTAAATGGATGATATTAATACAACATGTACCTGTGTACCTACCCTCAGACACGTAACGGAATGAGCCCTCCAATGGCTCAGTGCCGATTATCACAGGAATGTCAAGCTCGAAGTTAGAGTACATGCCTGACGGCTCGATTCGTACCTAAAACACGGTCAAAATCATTATCAAAAGCCACATCATATCAAGTCCGTCACAACATTAGTATTCCGAATTGTCACAGGGTTCATCCCGATAACCTTTGGATTTGCACGCTAACACGGAGATTCAATTAGCAAGTGTTGCAAAATTGTAAAAACTGACGGTCAGAGAATACATTGGTACGCTTGCTTACTCTGCGTCGAACCAACTGGCCAATGGTCTTATGAGTTCTGTAAATCGGTGTGAAGAGACGGTGGCCCGCCATTAGGCACACCGAGGTCGACAATAAACATAGGACTTTCGACTAGGATAGACAGTGAAGATACTGTGGTGGCCAAAGAACACTTTTAAACCAAACTGGCTGTACATACGTGGATCATGTATTCTATATCAACGAGCCTACAGCCATCTAGCCGGGATGGCGGCAAGGGAGGAATGTGGATGACATCATGATACATGCCCGTATCTCCTGGTTTTATCGTCGCCCCTGAGATGCTGAATATACAAGAGGAGACGCTACGTGTGACGGCCTGAGCGAAGAGGGTCGTGTGCTGGAATAGAAGATACGAGGAAGTGAGCACTGAATTAGCAGAAGCTCTTGCCGATTTAATAAGACAACTGCTTGATTGCCGCGAAGAGCAACGACTCTTCAAAAACTCCGAAGTACGGTCGTTTTCTAGCTTTTGCTACCGCCACGGCAAAACTGCACTTGGTTCCAGTGGTTATTTAGTAATCAAATTACCCGCAGGTGCGGTTGCCATCTTTTGATGACATTTACCGGTCCTCAGCAACTGCACTAGAAGTTAAGCTCGTCGAGAAACAATATTACTCTGATCAAGAGCGAAGCTATCAATCCAGCAGCATAAATCCAAGCTTCCTTCTATTGCATCTTTGGTTTCAACTCTCCAGTGCATATTCTACTTTATATTAAGTAACGAAAACCGCAATGTCACCCTCAGCATTACTGGTACCGTACACGTACTTGTTCAAATGTGACACTGGATGTAATAATGTCTGCCGAACTGTTGTTGATTATTTCTATATCTATATGCATAGTTTCACCAGGCACGTAACCGTTTTTGTCGAGCCTCGCGCAGCATATTATTGTTCCTGCTATACAACATAAACATCCCAAAGTTTTCTCTCCCGACATCTCAACCGGACCCTGAAAAGGACAAAACAGATATGGCAGGAAATGAGAATGAAAAATTGCACAGAGTCCTAACTTGTTTTAGTGTTTTTAATATCGTTCTGACCAAAGGAACATAGTTGAACTCACGAATTTGACCAGATTACATTTACCAAGTCATAGTTGTGTTGCATAACATAAGATAATCCTCAAGGTAGGCCTAATCAATGCTCTTTCACCGTGTCAACTAAAGTCGGTCAACTATGACAACGGCTGCCCAGTGCTGTGTGCCATTACTATTAGTGATCTCACTATTACAGTTTGTGACAAGAGGTCAGTCAAGTACCTTTGGCCAGATCTGTCTGAAAAACACTATATCAATTATCCTAGTGTGTTCCTTTCCTGGCGTAAGAGTACTTAGTCCAAATATCATAGATGGCAGCAGGAAGGACCTGGCTCTCATGATAAGCTACCAATAGTACATCATTTCAAGAATATAAAATCATGCTACTTTTAATTTCTCAATGTATTTAATGAAATACAAGCGTTAAGCAGTTTAAGCATGGATCATTAACAGGATAACTGTCAAGATAAGATGATCGTGTAGTAGCATTAATTTTGAATACTAAAACAACAAAGTTTTTTATTGAACGCTAATTACCTGTAATACGTGTCTGTCTTTTCGCAAATCTAAATGTCCTAGCACCCTAAAGTTCACTTCCTTGGTCTGATTGACCGCTCTGTTTGGACTATCCACTTGTAGCTTCATGTGGTAATGGACCCGGCCCTGGCCCAGGCCTCCGTGTGGCATCTCGAACGACGAAGGTAACGTGTGCGGCAGTTGATACTCAAACTTATAGGAATGCTGCCCGGCCACCAGCTTGAATTCGACCAATGGGTTTCTATTGTCTGGCGCTGAAATATGTTAGGGTGAGGTTTAATGATACTCAACGTATAGGAATGCCTCCAGGCTGCCAGTTTGATATCCATAAGTGGATTCTTATTGCCCGGCGCTGGGAAGAAATCGTTGGACTATGGCCAGTGCTGACTAAATGACTAAAAGGTAAAGTCTCTCAGCAACAAGAAGGAGTCCGCCAGTACATGACTAGGTTAGACATCGGACTGTACAAGTGCTTTGGAGGAGTATCTCAGTAGATTGGTGATAAAGTACTAATAACGTGTCAGCTACAGCATTGAATTCATTGGGGAAACACATTTCCTTGCTTTTACGACTCTGCGACATCAATAAATGAGAGAATGCTGCCAGAATGTCACCACGGATATGATATGATCTCGTAAGAACACAAAGGCGGCATCTACTCGTGGGAGCGCTATTAAAGATCGAGGCGATGTATTTCTGTTATAGCCAGCTCTTCAGAACGGATCTGATTGGTACTTTGATGCTTGGAATGGCTGCCCAGAAAAAGGTCTGTTATAGAGTTACATCAGAGGTAATGACTGTGTCACCAGTTGTTTGACAACCGCCGACTTGAATGGGTGTCCAGGCACAAATGTTCGCTTTGGCAACAACTCTACTGTGTTCTGCTGAAGCAGAGCTAACGATCAACTTACAAAACGTACTTCATCATTACACTGTGTATTTACGGCGTGCGTGCTCGTCGAATACGTGCTGTATTCTGAGCAGCGTTGTCACTGAAACAATCCAGGAATGACAAAAATGTTTTGAAGACACCATGCGACGCTCTTCATATTTCGTCATTACGGGGACCCTATACGTACGTTTCCCGTAGAGTGTAATCAACTCCTTGATGTAGCGCTCATACTGGAAGCGGCCACCGCGACTACTGCCCTTCACTTCATCCCACATGGTGTCCCCCGTACCATAGATCCACAGGCGCACTCCTGCAACGGGAAGTGGTGAGAAATAGTCAGTAAACGAGAAAAAGGCGGTGGCCTTGGATACATGGCTCACCTTACTTGACTAACTTCGCATGACCGAGAGCACCGCCACATCTTTTTCAGTACCTTCAGATCGCTGCAAATGAAGAACAAATTAACTACTAAAAGATTAAGAAAGAAGTAGGAGTGCCGGCCAACAGCTAAGCCAGCCAAGGAGCCACTGGACCTTAGAAGAACATCGAATCAAACTCTGGGCGAGCCTCTATACTGAATTACTGATTCCAGCATCTCCCCACATATTATCGACGCAATATATTGCAATGGGCAATGCAAACATCGTTATCAATCTATCTTGAATATTCCAATATTCGCCATTTCCGTCAATATCGCGACTGGGTTGCAACCTCATGCTCAGGTGAAAACGACTTGGTATTCAATCCACATAAGGAAATAGCATCATGCAGTATCTGTCAATGAATGGGCGAATCTAACCTTTTAATCATACGTGCAGAATCCATCAACGGAAAGCAGACAGACATGGACTGCCATGATTGCCAATCAGACGCTTTCCTTAACGTCCTTGTATTGGCCGTTTCCGGTCATTCACAGATCCAATCAGAAACTCCAATACTTTCACAAACAGACTGATCTTTCAGCCTTTGATATGTCATTCCCAGCTGACTTTGCCTTTATCTGGCTCATCCTAGCCCAGCCAGCCAACCAGCTAGACACATACACTCTATTCGATATAGTCAGCGAGCTTCAAAGGATCTAATATCGGTTGTATTCGAATCAGTGGGGTAGCTTTGATGGCTTAATCACGTGATTTTCGGTCAACATGGCGGCATCATGGCCGTATGTTGAACTTGTGATTACCACTTCCTGTCCCTAAATCTTGTTGACATGACTCAGTTTATTCAATCACGATATTTGTGCTTAAGGTAGAGGTGAATCTGAGATCTGGCCATCACAATTACTGTCGGGTCACATTGTATATAAATTGACAATTTTCAGTTATTTGTGAGGCAGCCAAGCAATTATTTCATCACATTACTGACAATCGAGTTGCCGTTGTAGGAGTATAGAAATTGTTCCCCTGGGAAAAGTGTCCGGCCTTTGTATGATTTGCAATATAAATTTGCACATGACCTTCGCCGAATAGCTTGTATGACTATTCAAAATCTTAGCGATCTCGGGGAACTAATATAGATATCAGCATTGTGTGTCTATGGCTACAATATGTGTTATACAAGGTTGTATAAACTACTGATATTGTTGGTATATTGGACTATCGGAAAAGAAATGACATTACGGAAGGTGCCACAGGCGGACAAGATACGGCACTTGATTACGTTTTTCAATCAACACTTTCATTCTACAGGGCAGTATGACAATAATGTTATGAATATGGCTTGGATATCGGCCAGGATGGGTGGTTATCATCCTTTCGTTATTTATTAAAGGCAGTCCGATGGGTCAAACAGAGCATAACTCTATAAGCTCCATGTCCTTTAGCTAACAATCAGCCAAGGCTTGCACAAACTGCACAGCCCTACATGTCTAAAAGCCAATCACCAGATGCATAATTGATCTCCCCGAAACTCTTAGCCCTAAGGAGGGATCTAGAGCGGGGAATAAGATGATGAACAGCCTCGGGGGAAGTGCTAAAGGATGTATGTCTGTGACAAGGCCATGTCGTATATTGATCTTATTGTAACATGAGTAAGGCAAGAGCTATACAGAAGGAGAGAGAATGTCAAACATGGAGAAAGAAAGTGACTTGGGCTCATTATTTTCTCCGGAGGACACTCTATGACAATCATTGCTTGTACTCTCTAAGAAACCAATATACTCTCCTATGAAAGTTTGAAGTCTTTCCCCACAAAGTATTTAGTAATGTCATCGACTGTATTCAGCGCATCACGTTTCCGAGTCATTAGTCTAATCGCTGTGGTTCACCCCCAGGACGAGATGTCAGCTCAGATGAATACAAAGTACACAAGAATCGGACAGAGGGGAAACCGATTGTGTTTATATCAATCCTATGAACTACCAGAGGCTGCGAGGCGGATACTTGGCTTCTCATAAAGGGAAGTTGCCGTTAATGTGTGTCAAGGCTGCGAGGCGGATACTTGGCTTCTCATAAAGGGAAGTTGCCGTTAATGTATGTCAAGGCTGCGAGGCGGATACTTGGCTTCTCATAAAGGGAAGTTGCCGTTAATGTATGTCAAGGCTGCGAGGCGGATACTTGGCTTCTCATAAAGGGAAGTTGCCGTTAATGTGTGTCAAGGCTGCGAGGCGGATACTTGGCTTCTCATAAAGGGAAGTTGCCGTTAATGTGTGTCACGATCATCTGATTGGACATCACGTAAGCCTATTTTGTTAATGACTGAACATTATTTCACATTTTGTATTGCAGGGACTGAATGATATTTCTGCCAGCCGCTTATTGGTTAACTGGTTCGTCGAAGTGCAGACTGATATCAGCTGTGAAAAGCGCTGTCTTGCTTTTACCTATCGGGAACCCACCTATATGAAATGGCCGCTCAGTACGAAAAACCAGCTGATCAATAGACACATTTTGTTGACTCCATCCTAGGAAAGGCATTGTGAAGTCTTTACCCATACCAGGATCACACCAGCTTGGTCACCCGTTGCCTTTTGACCTTTCTTGTGGCATAAGATTAAGAAGCACACGTCTCACGCCCTCCTCTCACCCATAGTGATTTCCTTATCAACCTTTCAAGCCAGAAACAAAGCAAAGGTCTTTGATACAATATCCACTATTCCAACGAAACGCAGTAGTTCATTATTTGCCTTATACCAGCGATCACGGAGTCCATTACGGAGATGATATAACCATGATTTGGCGTCTCGATTGCCTCTCAAATATCACCCTCCAATCTTACCCGCCCCAGTAGCTAATAACTTCTACAACATGGCACGCCAGGTAAACTGTTGGCAATATGAACCATCGTTACTGGCAGACAATGCTTGTTTAGACACACAGACTGAGGGGCGTCAGTCGCTTACGTTGCAATACACAGCGAGGAGGACGGTGTCAAGGGCAACGTCAAATAGGCCCAGGGCAACCGACACGAAGTAGTCTTTCGGTTCCTGCTGAGGCCTAATCATCCATCACAGGCACCATAATCTATACATTTCTGGGTTCGTATGAATCCAGAGAAGATGTCTACAATCCCATAAATAATTCCCTGTCATATTTCAGGTACCCCACGTGACAATTTCAATCCCTCAGAAAACTGCCTGACAGTGTCATATCGCCGACACAGCTGCTTCTTCACTGAGAGAACGCTGTATCGACTTGGATGAGCGATACATGTACCGTATATGTATTCGTTTAAACTGACTCCCGGTGAATATCGGGAAATAGGATACGCCAGGGCCAAGGGGATTAACTATGATGGTATCAGATCCCAGCAACGGTAGCTTTTAAATCATTGGCAGTGGAAGGCATTACATTTTAGCGAGAGAAATGCAGTCGCCTATGGTTTATTTGACATGATTTCATTTATAAGAATACAGCATAACCTTTAGAATGTACAAACATGCCAGAGAGCAAGAGAAGAAACAATAAATGGTAACAATGTGTTCGTGAGGTGCACATGGAAAATGAAACTACTACTTTCAGCTTTGTGTATTTTCAGTTGCATTCTTGCCCTTATATTAGAACCTTTGATGCTTTGGGAAAAACAGCTTTTATATGAAAGGCCAACAATACGTCAAAGGCAGTGCGCGGAGCATCGTAAAAAGAAACACATCAATATATTTCCATTTGTCAACGCAGACTGTTTACATAAACCCAGCTATACATGACTAGAATTGTCACTCGAATGGAGAAAAAGTGTTTCTATATGGTTAAGTAGAGTGTTGCATAATTAATCCATCTCAAACGATGTTTCCACAGTGCAAATAGACATAATATGCTTTCATCTAAGTGGTACTGAATACAATGCACAATGAACCTTTATCATAATGAAAACTAGACATTTTCTCATAAAACGCAATGACCTCCTCTATTAAAAGGCTACATATTGGAAGCAAAGGTATAACTAATTTCTTATTCAATATCTCGATAGCAGCTCCGCCTGATCGAAGATGGGGCGCTCTGAGAAGTTTGGTCACATGTTACAGTAAGTTTACCTTAAAGAGACACTGAACCAGTGTGGCCTCGGTTTATTCTGATCAGTGCCATTATTTTGGCTGATGTATTGGCTGATCTAAACGAATATCGTCGGTGCAAACAAAAGTTTCAAACGACTTCTTATTAAACGCCAACGGCGTGTATCATACGAATTGACAAGATAACCGTGTGTTCGTCATGGATTATCATCTTTACAAGTAAAAGCTATTAACGTTATTACAAAGAATCGACACTTTTTACCAAAGAACGACAACTGAGCTGGGCTGATAGTGAAGTCACGGTGACCTTTAGAATCTAAGTCGGATTCACTAAAAATAGAAATTAAAAAGTTCTTTCGAGCGAAAGAGGATGGGATAAATACGCCTTCAAAGACAGGCTGCACGTGTACCTAGGGAATTACATCGGTCTAGTGCTATATACCTTTGCTGAAAAGGGGATCTTCTTGTCCATACATTAAAGGATCAGCAAGAGATCATCGTGTGTGAAGTCACTGACGCAACTCATATTATACGGATTTCTGAACTAAGAAAGTGTGATGATGCGCATTCGGCTACAAAGTAATGGGTCCTGCAGCGTTATTTATGGCAAAGTTTCCTCTACTCTCTGTTAATTCCTCCATGTGTCACAACTAAAATGTACTGCCGGTCCACTGAAACAGTTGGAACTAAATCACATAGAAACTGCAACAGTAAAATATTCTAAACCCTCTTCATTGCCTTTTTAACAACATGAGGCATTAAAAGTTCATCATTAAGCTATACCAGAGCAGGATTTAACTGCATCATCAATTATTTTTATTTTTCATAGACATCGAGAAGCTGTTTCGTTCTTTAATCGAGCGAATGCCGCAGGTGGAACGGGTAATTTCCATGACTCCAATTTCACCTGACAGCGATGCTTGATATGACTATATTATGTTCATCACAAATAGTGCACGACCATGCAGTTTGTTTAAAATCTGCAACTTCTTGTTATATTTTGATGATTCCATGGCCACTCAAAACAGACAGATTATTTGTAATAGATCCCAGATATCCCTCGCTACTTTCTCATAGAGCAATAGGCAGACTTGCTGTGTAGTCTTATTGCAATAAAGCACTGGGATTTATCGATCTCCAGCTTATCTTTTTCTTATAGCGAAAGAATCGCGCGGCTAAAAAATCTTCAGTTCTTTTTTCTCTACACGGTGATGGAATGTTCAATTATTCATTTCCACCTGGCTTGTCGGTGATTGCTTTATATTGATGAGGTTTTATGGCGTTGCAGCATCTCCTAATGTTGGAGAGGGCCAAAGTACCGACATATAGTAGCCGTCACTTCAGAAAGATTTGAATTCGACTATGATGAGAGGGCCAACATCATTCATCTTACGACCTATCAACGAAACAGTGTTTTGATATTTCAAAGCGCACCATCAGCGAATCGTACAACTTGTAAGAAACCTTCTGTTCCAGGCACTACCACTTGACTAGATTTAGCTCTATTTTATTCAGTAGCGGCTGCTCATCTCGTAGCCGCTTTTCCTAGACCAAAGCATTAGCCAATCGGCCGACATGCAATAAGAATACACAGACATAATGGTGACAGAGATGATAAGGAAGGCCTCCTCCTTTCAAGCCAAATGGCCATATCGCGATCGAGAAAAGTAGTATGCAAGCCATTCTTCCAGAAACCAGTATCGGCCAGCTTTGTTCTTGTACGACTGTTCTTACTCCGGCGAGATCAAAGCTTGAGAGGCCGCCATATGCCATGAGAGAAGACAAGAGTAAAGGGTACAGATATGATAAGGAGGGCATCTCCATTTGTCCATTTAATATCTCAATAAGGGCTGTTATGACAAAGGCCTTGCTACTTTTGAGAGGGGTAATCATGATATGAGATCCCACGAAGCATCGGGAACAATAAGACGAGATAAGAGGTTTGTACAACACGACAACAGAAAACAGGTAATGGTATTGGCTTCTTTCCAAGGAAAAGAATACCAAGCCATGGTGTACACGCTACTATAACAGTCATCAGCCCTGATCAATGTACGTGCTTTTGACTTTTTGTTCTGCTGTACCAGTTGTGCATATGGGCAGTTCCTTCACACACCATTATCACAAACAATAACCATTGACCTAGTCGTCTTATAAACCTTTTTTGTTATTCCGAAAAGCTAAAGTTTCTGTTCTGCTGACAATCTTTATCAATGTTCGCTGGTTTCTTGTCAGATCAAGTATGCAGGAACATACTTAATTGTAATATAATATATCAACAAATCCACATTTGGTAGATGCTCCAAGTACCAGCTGCTGACCATTCATTTGGTAGGAACTTTCCAAGTACCATCTGCATGATCATTCATTTGGTAAGAACTTTCCAAGTAACATCTGCATGATCATTCATTTGGTAGATGCTCCAAGTACCAGCTGCATGACCATTCATTTGGTAGGAACTTTCCAAGTACCATCTGCATGATCATTCATTTGGTAGATGCTCCAAGTACCAGCTGCATGACCATTCATTTGGTAGGAACTTTCCAAGTACCATCTGCATGATCATTCATTTGGTAGATGCTCCAAGTACCAGCTGCTGACCATTCATTTGGTAGGAACTTTCCAAGTACCATCTGCATGATCATTCATTTGGTAGATGCTCCAAGTACCAGCTGCATGACCATTCATTTGGTAGGAACTTTCCAAGTACCATCTGCATGATCATTCATTTGGTAGATGCTCCAAGTACCAGCTGCTGACCATTCATTTGGTAGGAACCTTCCAAGTACCATCTGCATGATCATTCATTTGGTAGATGCTCCAAGTACCAGCTGCATGATCATTCATTTGGTAGGAACCTTCCAAGTACCATCTGCATGATCATTCATTTGGTAGATGCTCCAAGTACCAGCTGCTGATCATTCATTTGGTAGGAACTTCCCAAGTACCATCTGCATGATCATTCATTTGGTAGATGCTCCAAGTACCAGCTGCTCACCATTCATTTGGTAGCAACTTTCCAAGTACCATCTGCATGATCATTCATTTGGTAGATGCTCCAAGTACCAGCTGCTGACCATTCATTTGGTAGGAACCTTCCAAGTACCGTCCGCATGATCATTCATTTGGTAGATGCTCCAAATACCAGCTGCATGACCATTCATTTGGTAGGAACCTTCCAAGTACCATCTGCATGATCATTCATTTGGTAGATGCTCCAAGTACCAGCTGCTGACCATTCATTTGGTAGGAACCTTCCAAGTACCATCTGCATGATCATTCATTTGGTAGATGCTCCAAGTACCAGCTGCTCACCATTCATTTGGTAGGAGCTCTCCAAGTACCAGCTGCATGACCATTCATTTGGTAGGAACCTTCCAAGTACCATCTGCATGATCATTCATTTGGTAGATGCTCCAAGTACCAGCTGCATGACCATTCATTTGGTAGGAACCTTCCAAGTACCATCTGCATGATCATTCATTCGGTAGGAGCTTTCCAAGTACCAGCTGCATGACCATGCACTTGGTAGATGCGCTCAAAGTAGTAGACCTACTATGTGTGGTGTTAAGCCATGAACTCAACTACGGACAGACAGAATGTCAGCCACAATGAGGTTTTTAATACGTCGGTACAGTTGAGATAGGTCGAATGCCCTGAAGCACAGTGTCTCCATCACAAGGATCATTACAACTTTATGTTTGAAGAATAGAGTACATTCCACAGCCTCGTGTGTCATGTAGAAGACGTAACGCCCCGTCTACCAACTCACATTTACGTGGTGAGTGTGCAGCCGGGATGTGCAGACATCGGGACAAAGATAAAGATTGGTAACTATGCACGCGATGATAACGAACATCGACAGTCTCTGAAGCTTGTGTGTAAAATGGGGGCATGTATGTCAAAAGGTTAACTCCTAATGTACCAGTGATGGTCACTGAGGAAGTCAGAAACACTGGATTTGTTGCGGGCGAAAGAACTGCCAAAGGAATTGAATTTCCGATCTACATGTTAATCATAAACAATCGGGTATGTTCAAGCCTTGGGGTTGATAAAGCGTTAGCTGTTAGTATTGACACATTCACGATGCAAATGTTTTTTAGCATTTGTAGTTCATATCAAATGACCGCTCGCAGTTGCTTTGATATTAATACAAGTATGTAATGCGAAACCGACAATTTCGTTGTTAGTGTTGAATATATATGTGTATTTATTACTGGTATATGAATGTCCTTGCAGGCAGTCCGATTGGCAAATGATCTCTGTAGATGAGGAAAAATGCTGTTGGCAATACTTGCTGAGTAGACATCAGAATTACGACTCGCCAACTTGATAGATGACGTCATATAAAGGAGAATACGGGATGTTCCGGCCATCTCAAACTCAACCATGTACAGAAAATGTCATGGTATGAGGCTATAACCGAAATGCAACTACTATACGTCGTCGAGACTGGTGCTTCAATGTTAGTCTTCAGCATTGGATTAAAAGTGTTGTCTATGACAGTGAAGGACTGATCACATTATTACTCTGACTGTGCTAGTGCTAGCGTAATCTTCAGCCGTGTCCCAAGTAGCACCAAAAAGAATGGATACGTCCCCTTCTGAAGATGTTTCCGACCCTCTCATTGGTTTCACTTTCTACCTCCAAAGGATTGCATACCCGATGGTACTACTCTTAGGGTTGGTAGGAAACACCCTGAGCTTCTTCGTCATGAACCTACCCAAGAATCGAGCTAGCGTCATGTGTTTCCACCTCAAAGTATTAGCCGTATCGGATACGATAGCAATCTTATTCATGTTACTGCCCAGACTGGTCGTAAACCTTCAACCAAACGTTCTCAAAGTGAGCATCGTTCTTGATTTACTATGTGGGCTATTTTTCTGTCTTGGCTACATAGCATTTCACAGCTCGCTGTGGCAAGTCGTAATTGTTGCCACTGACAGGCTGATTGTAGTAAGATTCCCGCTCAGAGCTGTCTCTTGGTGCACAATGAAAAGAGCTAAAATACAACTTATTCTAAATATCACTTTTCACTTCGCGATTTACGGTCCGGCTGCACTTGTTACGTCAAAAGTCGATGAGAATGGTTATATAATTTGTGATGGTCCTAAATTTTTGGAAGGTTATCGTTTAGCCTTCGACACCATTAATCAAATTGCAGATACGATTATCCCAATAGTATGCCTTATTTTTCTAAACCCAGCGATTATTCTCAGTCTACGGCTAGAAAGTTCAGAACTGAAAGAGGTGAGCTCCGAGTCTAAGATGAATTCAAAGCAGGAACGCTCAATGACTATCATGTTGATAGTTATAGTAACTGTTGTTCTTGCACTTCTCCTCCCGGCTACGGTGGATCAGATCATATGGTTTTGTTGCATGGGCGATATTCTTGTTTCACACCCTGCCGCCAGGTGGGTCTCATGGGAAATCGCATTGATCTTTGGCATTTCAAACACAGCCATTAACTTCTATCTCTACTTGGCCAGCAGTTCCAAATTCAAGAATGATCTCCGCTCACTTCTACGCCTCCGTTCAAAACAGAAAACATCACGCTGATGGTGAACACCATGTAACAAGGGCTAAGATTGCCGTGCGTTATAAAGAAGGCCTTTAAAGAACAGCTCTGGTAAATCTTAATCCGCCTTAGCCCGCAATTTTGCGAGTTTGGACAGGCATTATTCCAGACCTTTAAATCGAGCTATAAGGCTATCCCTTTGGCCGATTTGCGAGGTGTTGGTGTAATCTTATTCTAACATCACCCCCCCCCCCCCCCTCCATGCACACAGGTGCTTCTATTCTCCGCTTAATACAATAGAGAAAGCTTTTGGTTAAACCCAAATATCGAAGTTAACTCTGCTTCAAAAACATTGACTTCTTGCAGATTTCATCTGCCTTCCAAGTACTAGCTGCATGACCATTCATTTACTGGATGCTCTCCAAGTACCAGCTGCATGACCGATCATTTACTGGATGCTCTCCAAGTACCAGCTGCATGACCGATCATTTACTGGATGCTCTCCAAGTATCAGCTGCATGACCGATCAATTACTGGATGCTCTCCAAGTACCAGCTGCATGACCGATCATTTACTGGATGCTCTCCAAGTACCAGCTGCATGACCGATCATTTACTGGATGCTCTCCAAGTACCAGCTGCATGACCGATCATTTACTGGATGCTCTCCAAGTACCAGCTGCATGACCATTCATTTACTGGATGCTCTCCAAGGACCAGCTGCATGACCGATCATTTGCTGGATGCTCTCCAAGTACCAGCTGCATGACCATTCATTTACTGGATGCTCTCCAAGTACCAGCTGCATGACCGATCATTTACTGGATGCTCTCCAAGTACCAGCTGCATGACCATTCATTTACTGGATGCTCTCCAAGTACCAGCTGCATGACCATTCATTTACTGGATGCTCTCCAAGTACCAGCTGCATGACCGATCATTTACTGGATGCTCTCCAAGTACCAGCTGCATGACCATTCATTTACTGGATGCTCTCCAAGGACCAGCTGCATGACCGATCATTTGCTGGATGCTCTCCTAGTACCAGCTGCATGACCGATCATTTGGTAGATGTTCCCCAAGTACTATGTGTTAGGTGAAGCAATGAATTTAAAACAGGATTACGGACACCCACAATGAGGTTCTTAATACGTCGGTACGGTTAGGACAGGTCGAATAACCTGAAGCACCGTGCTTCCATCAGAAGGATCATCAGAAGGATAGAGTACATTCCACAGCCGCATGTGTCATCTAGAAGAGGTAACGCCCCGTCTACCAACACACATCAACGTGGTGAGTTTGCGACCGGGATGTGCAGACATCGGGACAAAGATAAAGATCGGTAACTATGCATGCGATGATAACGAACATTGAGTCTCGGAAGCCTGTTTGTAAAAATTGGGGCATGCATGTAAAAAGGTTAACTCCTAACATACCAGCACAGAGTAACCTGACTAACCAGTGATGATCCCTGAGGAAACACTGGATTTGTTGCGAGAGAAAGAACCGACAAGAGAATTTAATTTGAGTATAAACAATCGGGTAATGTTCAAGACATGGGCATGAGAAGGTGTTAGCCGTTGGTATTGCATTGTTGGTGGGATAGCATTTGGATGCTCTCAACACCGAGTATGGTAAGCACACGTGTAACACCAAGGTAACACTCAAGTGTAAATTGTGTAACACTGGTGTAAAACGAGTGTAACCCATTAA
Organism: Lineus longissimus; assembly: GCF_910592395.1. NCBI lineage: Eukaryota > Metazoa > Nemertea > Pilidiophora > Heteronemertea > Lineidae > Lineus > Lineus longissimus. The sequence goes on along the minus strand of NC_088318.1, from coordinate 17,619,554 downwards.
GTATTTTCCAAGAATAAGGTCTGAAGAAGTTGATTTCCGACTGGTGGAGAACTAAATACGACGACACATGCTGATCTTGAGGATACGACCAGCCAAAGGGCATGTTGTCAATCGAGCGCCAAACCATTTTACTTCGGCAGATGTTTCCATGGTTTCTGTTCCATGACTGGTTACGTCTGTTAGAAATAGAACACAATGGAACTGTCGAAACGCTAGGCCCGATTCACGTGACGAAAGAAACACATCTGCGACATCTAACATCTTTAGACAGTTTCACTTTGGGTATTTTTGTTAGCTCAGATTACCTAACTTTGGTTACTCTGTAAATTAGTAATCAACAAAGGATCGGGGGTTCATTTGTTACACTACAGCATTTTTCACAAGACGATATTTCATCTATCTTCCGAGGCGGACTACGATTAACAAAAAGAAACAACTCGAAGTTCTTTGAAGTCCAGCACAATGGTGCAAAAGGCATAGTTTCATGACGACCAACATGCCACATTCACAATGCAATTTGTTTTTTTTGCATTTGTAGTTCATATCAAATGATCGCTCGCAGTTGCTTTCAAATTGATACAAGTATGTAATGTAAAACCGTCAATTTTGTTGTTAAAGTTAGTTAGTTCGAGAAGGAATATATATGTGTATTTTTACTGTAATGTCCTTGCAGGCAGTCCGACTGGCAAATGATCTCTGTACATGAGGCAAAATGCAGATGTAATACTTGCGGAATAGATATCAGAATAACAACTCACAAACTTCACTATCGCGTTGTGATATATGACGTCATATATATGTGAAAATACGGAATGTTCCGGCCATCTCTACAGAAAATGATATGGTATGAAGCTATTACCGAAATGCAACTGCTGTACGTCGTCGAGACTGGTGCTTCAATGTTAGTCTTCAGCATTGGATTAAAAGTGTTGTCTATGACAGTAAAGGACTGATCACATTATTACTCTGACTGTGTTAGTGCTAGCGTAATCTTCAGCCGTGTCCCAAGTCGCACCAAAAAGAATGGATACGTCCCCTTCTGAAAGTGTTTCCGACCCTCTCATTGGTTTCATTTTCGACCTCCAAAGGATTGCATACCCGATGGTACTACTCTTAGGGTTGGTAGGAAACACCCTGAGCTTCTTCGTCATGAACCTACCCAAGAATCGAGCTAGCGTCATGTGTTTCCACCTCAAAGTATTAGCCGTATCGGATACGATAGCAATCTTATTCATGTTACTGCCCAGACTGGTCGTAATCCTTCAACCAAACGTTCTCAAAGTGAGCATCGTTCTTGATTTACTATGTGGGGTATTTTTCTGTCTTAGCTACATTGCATATCACAGCTCGCTGTGGCAAGTCGTAATTGTTGCCACTGACAGGCTGATTGTAGTAAGATTCCCGCTCAGAGCTGTCTCTTGGTGCACAATGAAAAGAGCTAAAATACAACTTATTCTAAATATCACTTTTCACTTCGCGATTTACGGTCCGGCTGCACTTGTTACGTCAAAAGTCGCCGAGAATGGTTATCCAGTTTGTGATGCTCCAGAATTTTTGGAAGGTTATCGTTTAGCCATCGACACCATTAATCAAATTGCAGATACGATTATCCCAATAGTATGCCTTATTTTTCTAAACCCAGCGATTATACTCAGTCTACGGAAAGAAAGTTCAGAACTGAAAGAGGTGAGCTCCGAGTCTAAGATGAATTCAAAGAAGGAACGCTCAATGACTATCATGTTGATAGTTATAGTAACTGTTGTTCTTGCACTTCTCCTCCCGGCTACGGTGGATCAGATCATATGGTTTTGTTGCATGGGCGATATTCTTGTTTCACACCCTGCCGCCAGGTACGTCTCAGTAGAAATCGCATTCATCTTTGGCATTTCAAATACAGCCATTAACTTCTATCTCTACTTGGCCAGCAGTTCCAAATTTAAGAATGATCTCCGCTCACTATTACGGCTCCAATCCAAGTAGAAAACATCACGTTGATGGTGAACACTATGCAACAAGGGCTAAGATTGCCGTGCGTTATAAAGAAGGCCTTTAAAGAACAGCTCTGGTAAATCTTAATCCGCCTTAAGCCTGCAGCACACTAGCCGCCAACTTTGGCGACAAGAAGCGTTCGGCTGACGCCTCTCGACGCCAAAGTTGGCGGCCAGTGGATCCCGGTCAGAGCACACCTGCCCAGAATTGGCGCCCAGTAGCGTCTTTTCCGCCACTTTAGGCTGCCATTTTGAAATCATGTGACATCAAGACGGAAGCTGATTGGGCATAGCCTCGCCGCCGACGCCAAGTCAGGCGGCCATCCGTAGCACACCTGGCTTCTTCTTGCGTTCAAGCGCGGCGACACGCGTCAAAAATCAAACATGTTAGATATTTGGCGCTGAGGTTGCGGCAAGTGGCGTCAAGTAGCGTTCGCCGACGCCGTTCGTAGCAGACTAGCGATTTTTCAGGCGTTCAGGACGCTTGCGGCAAAAGACGCCTGTGAACGCCGAAGTTGGCGGCTAGTGTGTTGCAAGCTTTAGCCCGCAAATTTGCGAGTTTGGACAGGCATTATTCCAGGCCTTTAAATCGAGCTATAAGGCTATCCCTTTGGCCGATTTGTGAGGTGTTGGTGTAGTCTTATTCTAACGGCACCCCCCCCCCCCCCCCCCTCCATGCACACAGGTGCTTCTATTCTCCGCTTAATACAATAGAGAAAGCTTTTGGTTCAACCCAAATATCGAAGTTGACTCTTCTTCAAAAACATTGCCTTCTTGCGGATTTCATCTGCATGACCATTCATTTGATAGACGCTCTTCTTGTACCACCTGCATGACCATTGAACAGGTAGGAGCTTTATAAGTATCAACTGCATGACGACTCATTTGGTAGATGCTCTGCAAATACCAGCTACATGACCATTCATTTAGTAGATGGTCTCCCAAGTACCAGCTGCTGACCGTTCATTTAGTAGATGGTCGCCCAAGTACCAGCTGTTGACCATTCATTTAGTAGATGCTCAAAGTACCATCTGCATGACCATTCATTAGGTAGGAGCTTTCCGAGTACCAGCTGCTGACCATTCATTTAGTAGATGCTCAAAGTACCATCTGCATGACCATTCATTAGGTAGGAGCTTTCTGAGTACCAGCTGCTGACCGTTCATTTAGTAGATGCTCAAAGTACCATCTGTATGATCATTCATTAGGTAGGAACTTTCTGAGTACCAGCTGTATGACCATTCATTAGGTAGGAGCTTTCTGAGTACCAGCTGTATGACCATTCATTTGGTAGGAACTTTCCAAGTACCATCTGCATGACTATTCATTAGGTAGGAGCTTTCCAAGTACCAGCTGCATGACCATGCACTTGGTAGATGCGCTCAAAGTACTAGACGTACTATGTGTGGTGTTAAGCCATGAATACAGCTACGAACAGACAGAATGTTAACTCCTTGTGTACCAGTGATGGTCCCTGAGGAAGTCAGAAACACTGGATTTGTTGCGGGCGAAAGAACTGACAAAGGAATTGAATTTCCGATCTACATGTTAATCATAAACAATCGGGTATGTTCAAGCCTTAGGGTTGATAAAGCGTTAGCTGTTAGTATTGCCACATTCACGATGCAAATGTTTTTTAGCATTTGTAGTTCATATCAAATGACCGCTCGCAGCTGCTTTGATATTAATACAAGTATGTAATATAAAACCGGCAATTTCGTTGTTAGTGTTGGTTAATAGTTTGAAAAGGAATATATATGTGTATTTATTACTGGTATATGAATGTCCTTGCAGGCAGTCCGATTGGCAAATGATCTCTGTAGATGAGGCAAAACTTGCTGAGTAGACATCAGAATTACAACCCGCCAACTTGATAGATGACGTCATATAAGAAGGAGAATACGGGATGTTCCGGCCATCTCAAATTCAACCATGTACAGAAAATGTCATGGTATGAAGCTATAACCGAAATGCAACTACTATACGTCGTCGAGACTGGTGCTTCAATGTTAGTCTTCAGCATTGGATTAAAAGTGTTGTCTATGACAGTGAAGGACTGATCACATTATTACTCTGACTGTGCTAGTGCTAGCGTAATCTTCAGCTGTGTCCCAAGCAGCACCAAAAAGAATGGATACGTCCCCTTCTGAAGATATTTCCGACCCTCTCGTTGGTTTCACACTCTACCTCCAAAGGATTGCATACCCGATGATACTACTCTTAGGGTTGGTAGGAAACACCCTGAGTTTCTTCGTCATGAACGTACCCAAGAATCGAGCTAGCGTCATGTGTTTCCACCTCAAAGTATTAGCCGTATCGGATACGATAGCAATCTTATTCATGTTACTGCCCGGACTGGTCGTAAACCTTCAACCAAACGTTCTCAAAGTGAGCATCGTTCGTGATTTACTATGTGGGCTAGTTTTCTGTCTTGGCTACATAGCATTTCACAGCTCGCTGTGGCAAGTCGTAATTGTTGCCACTGACAGGCTGATTGTAGTAAGATTCCCGCTCAGAGCTGTCTCTTGGTGCACAATGAAAAGAGCTAAAATCCAACTTATCATAAATATCACTTTTCACTTTGCGATTTACGGTCCGGCTGCACTTGTTACGTCAAAAGTCGATGAGAATGGTTATATAATTTGTGATGCTCCTAAATTTTTGGAAGGTTATCGTTTAGCCTTCGACACCATTAATCAAATTGCAGATACGATTATCCCAATAGTATGCCTTATTTTTCTAAACCCAGCGATTATTCTCAGTCTACGGCTAGAAAGTTCAGAACTGAAAGAGGCGAGCTCCGAGTCTAAGATGAATTCAAAGCAGGAACGCTCAATGACTATCATGTTGATAGTTATAGTAACTGTTGTTCTTGCACTTCTCCTCCCGGCTACGGTGGATCAGATCATATGGTTTTGTTGCATGGGCGATTTTCTTGTTTCACACCCTGCCGCCAGGTGGGTCTCATGGGAAATCGCATTCATCTTTGGCATTTCAAATACAGCCATTAACTTCTATCTCTACTTGGCCAGCAGTTCCAAATTTAAGAATGATCTCCGCTCACTATTACGGCTCCAATCCAAGTAGAAAACATCACGTTGATGGTGAACACTATGCAACAAGGGCTAAGATTGCCGTGCGTTATAAAGAAGGCCTTTAAAGAACAGCTCTGGTAAATCTTAATCCGCCTTAAGCCTGCAGCACACTAGCCGCCAACTTTGGCGACAAGAAGCGTTCGGCTGACGCCTCTCGACGCCAAAGTTGGCGGCCAGTGGATCCTGGTCAGAGCACACCTGCCCAGAATTGGCGCCCAGTAGCGTCTTTTCCGCCACTTTAGGCTGCCATTTTGAAATCATGTGACATCAAGACGGAAGCTGATTGGGCATAGCCTCGCCGCCGACGCCAAGTCAGGCGGCCATCCGTAGCACACCTGGCTTGTTCTTGCGTTCAAGCGCGGCGACACGCGTCAAAAATCAAACATGTTAGATATTTGGCGCTGAGGTTGCGGCAAGTGGCGTCAAGTAGCATTCGCCGACGCCGTTCGTAGCAGACTAGCGATTTTTCAGACGTTCAGGACGCTTGCGGCAAAAGACGCCTGTGAACGCCGAAGTTGGCGGCTAGTGTGTTGCAAGCTTTAGCCCGCAAATTTGCGAGTTTGGACAGGCATTATTCCAGGCCTTTAAATCGAGCTATAAGGCTATCCCTTTGGCCGATTTGTGAGGTGTTGGTGTAGTCTTATTCTAACGTCACCTCCCCCCCCCCCTCCATGCACACAGGTGCTTCTATTCTCCGCTTAATACAATAGAGAAAGCTTTTGGTTCAACCCAAATATCGAAGTTGACTCTTCTTCAAAAACATTGCCTTCTTGCGGATTTCATCTGCATGACCATTCATTTGATAGACGCTCTTCTTGTACCACCTGCATGACCATTGAACAGGTAGGAGCTTTATAAGTATCAACTGCATGACGACTCATTTGGTAGATGCTCTGCAAATACCAGCTACATGACCATTCATTTAGTAGATGGTCTCCCAAGTACCAGCTGCTGACCGTTCATTTAGTAGATGGTCGCCCAAGTACCAGCTGTTGACCATTCATTTAGTAGATGCTCTCCCAAGTACCAGCTGCTGACCATTCATTAGGTACGAACTTTCTGAGTACCAGCTGCTGACCGTTCATTTAGTAGATGCTCAAAGTACCAGCTGCATGACCATTCATTAGGTAGGAGCTTTCTGAGTACCAGCTGCTGACCGTTCATTTAGTAGATGCTGTACCATCTGCATGACCATTCATTAGGTAGGAGCTTTCTGAGTACCAGCTGTATGACCATTCATAAGGTAGGAGCTTTCCAAATACCAGCTGCTGACCATTCATTTAGTAGATGCTCAAAGTACCATCTGTATGATCATTCATTAGGTAGGAACTTTCTGAGTACCAGCTGTATGATCATTCATTAGGTAGGAACTTTCTGAGTACCAGCTGTATGATCATTCATTAGGTAGGAGCTTTCTGAGTACCAGCTGTATGACCATTCATTAGGTAGGAGCTTTCTGAGTACCAGCTGTATGACCATTCATTAGGTAGGAGCTTTCTGAGTACCATCTGCATGACCATTCATTAGGTAGGAGCTTTCTGAGTACCAGCTGTATGACCATTCATTCGGTAGGAGCTTTCCAAGTACCAGCTGCATGACCATGCACTTGGTAGATGCGCTCAAAGTACTAGACGTACTATGTGTGGTGTTAAGCCATGAACTCAACTACGGACAGACAGAATGTCAGCCACAATGAGGTTCATAATACTTCGGTTGGGACAGGTCGAATGCCCTGAAGCACAGTGCCTCCATCACAAGGATCATCACAACTTTATGTTTGAAGAATAGAGTACATTCCACAGCCTCGTGTGTCATGTAGAAGAGGTAACGCCCCGTCTACCAACACACATCAACGTAGTGAGTGTGCAGCCGGGATGTGCAGACATCGGGACAAAGATAAAGATTGGTAACTATGCACGCGATGATAACGAACATCGACAGTCTCTGAAGCTTGTGTGTAAAATGGGGGCATGTATGTCAAAAGGTTAACTCCTTATGTACCAGTGATGGTCCCTGAGGAAGTCAGAAACACTGGATTTGTTGCGGGCGAAAGAACTGCCAAAGGAATTGAATTTCCGATCTACATGTTAATCATAAACAATCGGGTATGTTCAAGACTTAGGGTTGATAAAGCGTTAGCTGTTAGTATTGACACATTCACGATGCAAATGTTTTTTAGCATTTGTAGTTCATATCAAATGACCGCTCGCAGCTGCTTTGATATTAATACAAGTATGTAATATAAAACCGGCAATTTCGTTGTTAGTGTTGGTTAATAGTTTGAAAAGGAATATATATGTGTATTTATTACTGGTATATGAATGTCCTTGCAAGCAGTCCGATTGGCAAATGATCTCTGTAGATGAGGCAAAACTTGCTGAGTAGACATCAGAATTACAACTCGCCAACTTGATAGATGACGTCATATAAGAAGGAGAATACGGGATGTTCCGGCCATCTCAAACTCAACCATGTACAGAAAATGTCATGGTATGAAGCTATAACCGAAATGCAACTACTATACGTCGTCGAGACTGGTGCTTCAATGTTAGTCTTCAGCATTGGATTAAAAGTGTTGTCTATGACAGTGAAGGACTGATCACATTATTACTCTGACTGTGCTAGTGCTAGCGTAATCTTCAGCCGTGTCCCAAGCAGCACCAAAAAGAATGGATACGTCCCCTTCTGAAGATATTTCCGACCCTCTCATTGGTTTCACACTCTACCTCCAAAGGATTGCATACCCGATGATACTACTCTTAGGGTTGGTAGGAAACACCCTGAGCTTCTTCGTCATGAACCTACCCAAGAATCGAGCTAGCGTCATGTGTTTCCACCTCAAAGTATTAGCCGTATCGGATACGATAGCAATCTTATTCATGTTACTGCCCAGACTGGTCGTAAACCTTCAACCAAACGTTCTCAAAGTGAGCATCGTTCTTGATTTACTATGTGGGGTATTTTTCTGTCTTGGCTACATTGCATTTCACAGCTCGCTGTGGCAAGTCGTAATTATCGCCACTGACAGACTAATTGTAGTAAGATTCCCGCTCAGAGCTGTCTCTTGGTGCACAATGAAAAGAGCTAAAATACAACTGATCATAAATATCGCTTTTCACTTCGCGATTTACGGTCCGGCTGCACTTGTTACGTCAATAGTCGCCGAGAATGGTTATACAGTTTGTGATGCTCCAGAATTTTTGGAAGGTTATCGTTTAGCCATCGACACCATTAATCAAATTGCAGATACGATTATCCCAATAGTATGCCTTATTTTTCTAAACCCAGCGATTATACTCAGTCTACGGAAAGAAAGTTCAGAACTGAAAGAGGTGAGCTGCGAGTCTAAGGTGCATTCAAAGCAGGAACGCTCAATGACTATCATGTTGATAGTTATAGTAACTGTTGTTTTTGCACTTCTCCTCCCGTCTACGGTGGATCAGATCATATGGTTTTGTTGCATGGGCGATATTCTTGTTTCACACCCTGCCGCCAGGTACGTCTCAGTAGAAATCGCATTCATCTGTGGCATTTCAAATACAGCCATTAACTTCTATCTCTACTTGGCCAGCAGTTCCAAATTCAAGAATGATCTCCGCTCACTATTACGGCTCCAATCCAAGTAGAAAACATCACGTTGATGGTGAACACTATGCAACAAGGGCTAAGATTGCCGTCCGTTATAAAGAAGGCCTTTAAAGAATAGCTCTGGTAAATCTTAATCCGCCTAAGCCCGCAATTTTGCGAGTTTTGACAAGTATTATTCCAGGCCTTCAAATCGAGCTTTTAGGCTATCCCTTTGGCCGATTTGCGAGGTGTTGGTGTAGTCTCATTCTAACGTCACCCCTCCCCTCCCCCTCCAGCACACAGGTGCTTCTATGCTCCACGTAATACAATAGAGAAAGCTTTTGGTTTAACCCAAATATCGAAGTTGACTCTTCTTCAAAAACATTGCCTTCTTGCGGATTTCATCTGCATGACCATTCATTTGATAGACGCTCTTCTTGTACCACCTGCATGACCATTGAACAGGTAGGAGCTTTATAAGTATCAACTGCATGACGACTCATTTGGTAGATGCTCTGCAAATACCAGCTACATGACCATTCATTTAGTAGATGGTCTCCCAAGTACCAGCTGCTGACCGTTCATTTAGTAGATGCTCAAAGTACCAGCTGCATGACCATTCATTAGGTAGGAACTTTCTGAGTACCAGCTGCTGACCGTTCATTTAGTAGATGCTCAAAGTATATATATATATCGAAGTTGACTCTGCTTCAAAGAATTCGCCTTCTTGCGGATTTCATCTGCATGAGAATTCACTTGGTGGATGCTGCCCAAGTCACTGAGCCGTCGGTTATAACCACCCATTTGTGATGCTATCGTATCTCTGTAACGTTACATCCGTATATCATAACCATTCTTTTAAAAGATTCTGCCCAATTACCAGCTGCTGACCATTCATTTGGTAGATTCTCCAAGTACCAGCTCCGTTCATTAGGTCGGAGCTTTCCAAGTACCAGCTGTATGACCATTCATTTGGTAGATGACCCAAGTACCAGCTGTTTGACCATTCATTTGGTAAATGATCCACGTACCAGCTTCATGACCATTTATTAGGTAGATGCTCGAAGTACCAGCTGCATGACCATTCATTTCGTGGGAGGTTTCCAATTATCAGCTGCATGACCATTCAGTTGGTAGATGCTCTCCAAGTACCATCTGCATGACCATTCATTTGGTAGGAGATTAGAAAAGTACCATCCGCATGACCATTCATTAGGTAGATGCTCTCAAAGTGTTGTACGAAGCCATGAATTTAAAGCACGACTTCGGAGGGATAGAATGTCAGCCACAATGAGGTTCATAATACTTCGGTACGGTTGGGACAGGTCTAATAACCTGAAGCACATTTTTATGTTTGAAGAATAGAGTACATTCCACAGCCTCGTGTGTCATCTAGAAGAGGTAACGCCCCGTCCACCAACACACATCAACGTGGTGAGTTTGCGACCGGGATGTGCAGACATCGGGACAAAGATAAAGATTGGTAACTATGCACGCGATGATAACGAACATCGACAGTCTCTGAAGCTTGTGTGTAAAATGGGGGCATGTATGTCAAATGGTTAACTCCTAATGTACCAGTGATGGTCCCTGAGGAAGTCAGAAACACTGGATTTGTTGCGGGCGAAAGAACTGACAAAGGAATTGAATTTCCGATCTACATGTTAATCATCAACAATCGGGTATGTTGAAGCCTTAGGGTTGATGAAGCGTTAGCTGTTAGTATTGCATTTTTGGTAGGATAGGTGTTGCTCTCATCACCGAGTATGGCAAACACACGTGAAACATCAAGGTAACACCCGGTGTAAATTGTGTAACACTGGTGTAGAACGAGTGTAACCCATTTGTCGTGGTGGCATCTTTCCTAGTTACTAGCCTCAGATAGGGGGAAACTCCCTTTAGCTCAGTCGGTAGAGGGATGGACTTTATACGCCAGAGGTCCCGGGTTCAATCTCATTGGTGCTTTTCCTCTGCTACACATTGAAAAGGTGTTCGAGTCGCAGTATCAGTGTAAAAAATGCATTCGTAGCCAAGCCTCCGAAGCACCAGTCAACGCTGGTTTAAACCAATAAAGATCACTTTAACGAACCATCCTTCACATTGATCAAGTAGGTGCCGACCTAAGACAAATCTCTGCAAGACTTCCACATAAGGTACCTTAGTATCGTTTGTTCTGGTGATCAAGGAGGCGGAGACGATTTCTAAGGTTTTTCACAAAGAGCCATTAGCGCCGGCAAAAGACAAGTCGCGTCTGAGAAACAGCTGGTGATGGTAAAAGAGGGCGAGGATAAAGGAAGCTCAACCAGGCAGGGAAGACTTTATTAGCATTAGTTAATGAAGGAGGTTGCGAGTTGGCACGAAACGTGGAGTGGAGGAGGGGTGGGTAAAGGCATGAGTAATGCGGCATTGTAATCACTTAACATTATGAGATGAACATAAACAGAAGTTGCACACGTCTAGTCCCAGTGTTACAAGAGTTCCGCATGTGATGCACAGCCTTGGCTCCAGGCGTAGGCTTGGCATTGTATTCTTACAATTCAACACATCTACGGGAATCTTAGTGACAAATGGTTGCTCTTCATTTCATTCTCACTACCCTCAGCATACAGGCGGACACAGCCCTTCACTCCAATCGTCGGGCGTCTGAGGAAACGTTATTGCACTCTTGCCACCAATAGTATTTTCATCATGAAATGAGAAATAATCCCCTAGGTGTCATTTTGCCTCTAAACATTCTGTCGCCAGTGTATTCGTAACTACGAGGGAGAGAATACGGAGGGAAAGTACCAGGAAATACATGTAAGGTGCCCTACATTGAAGACAGTAGAATCAGGTTTGTCCGACAACTGCATCCCCAGACTCTTTCATCCAAACACAGCATCGCAGACATCGACTACCCGCTAGTACCATCAATTGAGAATGTAGATAAGCGAGTTCTTCTCCCCAAGTATAGCGCTGCTGCTCTGAGAGCCGCTTGTAAAAGCAATAAGACGTCTGAGATCCATCTCCCTGATTGTTTATGACATGATGACATCATTATGACGGCTGGAACGAACCTTAATGGTATTATCGTCAATATCTGCAAAGTGAATGAGCATAGTGTGAGACATTACGCACGAGCATCACCAGAAAGAAACATTCTCACCCAGACTACATCTAATGCGACTACAACATTGAGGTTGCCAGGCCCGCCTGCTACAATGGCCTGGACAAATCGTTCTTTGAGAAAGAAAACTGAGAGAATGAGAAACAAAAAGGAAACCTCTTCGGAAGGAGCCATATCCATGGAGGAAAGAGTCATCAGGACAACGATGCACCAATTACGTCACATTATTGTATTGTACGCGCCGGTCACCGATCCAAAGGTTGACCGCGCTAAACGTTGCTTAAGTTCCACTCTGGGGCCAACGCGCCAACCACTGGGCCATAAAGGAACTCCCTCATGGCCGGCGGGTTAAGCCGTGCCATATACTGACCTGGGGGTACTATACATTATTCCCCCCTTCGGACAGAGATGGATCGTCCTCGATCCTACTTAGCGCTTCATGCGTCTCAGTACCGAACTACAAATCCAGAGCTCGCATCGCGTGGGAAGGTCTGCCAGATGATATCTCCAGATTATCCTTAGCCGGGAACGATTCGGGGAAACAGTTCAACACGGCTTTATTGTTTACAAAACCTTGGTCTCACTACAAAGTTTCTCTAGCGTGCCTCGTGGCACGGTCTCACTCCACAGTTGAGACGTCTGGGAATACCATACACGTATAATTATCTGGACCTTGATAGTGTTTCATAGACTCAGAGAAAGACACATAAAAATACACTGTTCTCTGGACAACTTATAACCGTTATTGAACAGAATCAACAAGATTCAAAACAACGAAGTGAAAACTGCGAAACAACTAACCAAAGCTCTGTGTACAAGTCTAAATGTACGACGTCAGATGATCGTTCTTATTGCTTATTAGTTTGAACAACCATGTATAGATTTAATCCATACTTGATAACAGAGATATCAATAACATGCTTCTAACTTGATTTAGTAAGACAGAATAATGATTGAGAAAATTATCAGAGCAGTGCACTGAATACAAGATAAGACCACATCACTGGCTTCAATCCATTAATCGCAAAATACGCCATGGCAAGCAACGTAATGGCTATATAGACCAATAATGCTCAAATTGTTAGTTCAACAATTGCGTTTGAGATTTCATTGGAATCGGAAACTCGATTACTTGACATTATCCTTGAACGTTTCCATGGGAGATCTGTATGCATAATGCAGAAACCATTTGCCGGTATTGGAACGCATTTTGATTTGGAATCAATCAGTTTGAGGACAATTTTGTTTTTGTCTCGTCCCAGGGCAGTAATGATTATTTAGGTGTGTATGTGGTTTCAAAACGCCTTTACTACCCAAGATCTGGTGACAGACAAAATGATGGCGCGCCTTGTGGCAACGGATGAGAGTATTTCAAGTCTATTACCATCATTGGATAGGTTATCATTTAAAGGTACATGTAATTGCCTTAGTGAAAACTGGAATTGAGGACCCATCGGGCAGACTGTATTCAATTAGAATTATATTTCAGTCAACGTCATACAGCATATATTAGACCACATAAAAGCATCCACCACATTCACAATATCATCCCTCCCAAGAACTATCTTTGCATACAACGCTCATATTGATATGCACAGAGTAGGTGAACAGTTCTATATTTAAAATATAAGGCTGCGATTATAAAAAGTTCACGTTTTCACACGTAACGTGTCACTGTTCACTTTTCATGCGTGACATGAAGAACAAACAAGTCATTTCCAAAGAGCGGGCTACATACGATTCACGATGTCACTTTTCACCCCCACGTCGTGTTTTCAAGCCTAAATTCAGTCGTAACGAGTGAATCATGACAAGTGACAACGTGAGCCCAATATAATTCCGGTCTTAGACACAATGACTGATGATGAAAGCAAGAATTATATTCCTCTGAGCGGTTTGACGATATAACTGCTTCACTTGAAGTGTCTGATCGCTTTTTGATCCCAAATAAAATTTCCATTTGATTTGCTTTATTGCACCTTCTCTCCGCTCTTACGCGACTCCATGTGCATCTACGTGGTGCACAGTGGCAATGGTGAATGCTGACACATCTATCGAGCACAGAAGGCGATAGATAAATGAAGTTAATGACTGTGCTGATTGTGTCTGGAATTTTCTTTAATGTACGAATGAATTACGACTATTTGCGACACTAAGTATCAGTACAGTCCTGGAACAAAAAATTCAAGCTTTTAAAAAACGTTCAAAGCTTTCGGCCAACACTATATGCACCACGTATAGGTTTTTCGGCAAAATAAAAAGCCTAATAGTTTTTGAGGTTGTGATCAGTACGCACTAGTATGGTTAATCAAATCGACAATGTTTCGGACAATGACGGGCTTCCTTCCATTCAATGAAGAAACCTCCCTACAATGCCAGGCTTTGAAATGTTACGGCGAGGAGGCAAAGCATATGTTTTATAAAGTCCTTTACGTCCTAATACCGATATCAAATGTCAAGTCGCTTTTCCATCTTTCACTTTCATTGCGATGCCCCCGGCACTTGACGCCAACTTCTCAAACCTCCATATTACCCGTAATCAGACAACAAGTGAAAATCACCAACATCATAATGTCGACCAGAATTTTTATCTCATCATCGACGACTGTCAATTTATTTGATTGCCAGGGGAAGAGCGTTGTTATTAGTTTTAGCATACCAAATGGTACACGGGATCAGACGGGATTCGGTTATAGAGCAGGTTGTGCCTTTGCCGGCTACACGAACAAGAACAGGGTTGTTGTTAGATTTAGCATACGATGCTTTCGCAAGTATTGGTAGGTTATTAGTGGCAACACATTTTCATAAATCCCACATAGCAGCAGTCATCGCATCGACCCCATTGTCTTGCCCCTTTTAAGATATCTACAACTTCTGACTTAAGGTACTGTCATTTTCACCAAAAGGTCGATAAACCGATAATGAAAGCATCTTTTTTCAAAATCAAGAGTCTTGGAGTGGATTACTAATGATGTTATTAGTCATATCTGCCTGTAGCTTCTCACTTACATTGCCAAGGGTTCATGTCGACTCGGTATGGTACCTTGATAACATCTTCCGATGCTATTACACAGAGCTAGTTACTGAGCACATACATGGTATATGTATCACTAATTAGAATCGATACGCCTTCAGTAAGGAGACATGTAACAGGCTGAGACTCGAGATCAGAGGGATCAACAATGTCACTAGGGGAAGTAGCGCTGTATTGCCGTTACGCCAAGCCATTCTCGGGGTACGCCGTAGAAATTAGTTTTTTCCTACCAGTCTGTCAGTAATGGTATAATGATGGATTTTTCATGTAATCGAGTGGTAGTTTGTGAGTTATATCGGCAAGCCCAAAAGTATAAGAAACGTGCCGAGAAAAATATTTAGTCTGCTTTTGAAAGTTGATGGGATATCACTGGCTGTGTTAAAGGTTATGTTACTAGTAGGAAATTTTATACGGAATGAAGTGTGCCTCATCAGCTTATTTGGTGGTTCCATCCATGGAGTAGCCTAGGCCTACTTCTACACCGGCATCCTCAGATTGCAATACACGGTCCAGTCCCCTTAGATACTCCCCGTTGCTAAAAAACCCCACTTATTTGCATCTTAGTCGCCGTTCATTCTCTGATATCGTGATCAACTAACACCAGCCACCATGTCTAATAACCCAGCTTGATATCCAAATGTATTGAAGACTCAAGGCGCGCTTGGCATGTGGTCGGCTTAAAGTGACATCTTAAATGATGAGTTACTGACTGGTTGATCAAAGGAGACATCACGCATCGCCCCACGGTAATATCAGCAAACGAAGAGTGGCAAGTATTTTTTAGTTGGAGCTGGGGACATGTACGTGGAAATGGTATTCATCATTTAGTACTTTATGTAACTTATTAAGAGTATAATTATTTAGAAAATTCAATGTTTTTTTTGTTTTTTGTTTTTTGTTTTTTTTTTAATAATAAAAACAGCTCTTGTATCATTGTATTGTTGTACCTGTATATGTATGTTCTGTTGTTAATAAAGAGTAAAATATAAAAAAAAAGAGAAAATTCAATGTAATCGAGAAAGTACGGGGCAAAAAAGAAAATATCCTCCTTTTGACTGACTTGGATTTATAATCATCATTTACACAGTTCTATCTGAACTATATACTGATAAAATGTGTCTCTTGGTCAGCATGTGTCTCCTGTTCTATCTTTAGTTCATCCTGCTCTGCGCGTCAGTCACCTGCTTATAAATAGCTGATGGCAAAGTGAAGGGGACATTGGTGATTGTTACAAATGAGACATTTACCTTCTCCGGCGGGAGAGCTCTGAATTATACATGGTGGACATGATGGAACGGACACCAAGCGTGCCTCCACTAACAGGAGATGACCAGTCTGGCTGTAGACCTGTGAGCCATTCACACTGGGATAGAAATTGGATTGCATTAGGAGGAAATTTGCCTTGGCAACTGGCCAGATCTGTGCAATGGCACAAAGTCATTACTAAATGTATTACAGTTTCATCATTGTTTTACAGATGCATGTACTAAGTCAGACCTTTAATGCATGCTGCGCGTCTCTTCGAGTCCAACCTCTGGGGTCTAAATGAAGAAATATTGAGCGTTTCGAGTGTGCAGAAAAGCAGTTTGATAAATACTTTGTTTACGTCCTATGATACATTGTCAGCTGCAACCCAATCTTTATGGGCGAATGATCAAATCGCAGGGCTGTGTTTTTTTTTCTGGCAATGCTTTATCCAAGAACAGCTTTGGCTCAGGAATTTTGTGTTATGGGAAGTAATGGTGGAGTGTCCAACACCATGACTCCACTTGCCACCACTGAGAATATTCCCATACCTTGAAGGTTGACCATAGGCACCATTATTGTGGCTGGAACTTGAAATCCTAAAGCAACGAGAACTCCTTCCTTTTAAGAAGATTCTAATTGCTTTATGATTTCAAGTTCTGGCCAAAATAGTGGTGCCGATGGTCAACCCTTATATGTGGGAACAGGGCAACAGGGAAACTGAATGATCAAAGCCTAAGCTGAACGTCGCCATGCAATGAGAGGAGGCTCGAGTAACGAAGACACAAATGACGAGCACAGTTTCTTCTGCGCTTTTTATATCCTCAGAAGAAATATTGACAAAAATAGGGAGACAATTGAGCTGAGTAATCAGGCTACGAGCTATGATACAAGGCAGCATCTCAGCAGACAATAAGAAGAGATGGGAGAATGTAATAAAGGGCTTGCACGCATCACAAAGCTATACCAACATGACTAATGGAAGTTTTTTTCTTTGATGGTGCCGTGGTTAGAATACCGTCTTAGATTAACCAACGATATGGACACAGTGTAACACACTTAGGCTTGTAAACACGACGTGAGGGTGAAAAGTGACCTCGTGAATCGTATGTAGCCCGCTCTTTGGAAATGACGTGTTCGTTTTTCATGTCACGCTTGAAAAGTGAATGGTAACACGTTACATGTGACGACGTGAACGCTGTATAATCGCGGCCTACTGCAAAACTATATCATGTTTATAAGCGAGCAATTTTTGATCATAGAGTATCGCAAAGGAAGATGATGATGAGGTCATTTTTATCCAGGTGTCATGCATAATACCGAGTATCGCTGAATGTCAGCCCCAGCACAGCATTATTTGTTTGTTTCCGTTGAGACTGGCTACATTAGCTTCCATAAATTAGAAGTCTCTAGTGACCAGTAACTCGACGAAAGCAGAATCTGCCGTACTTCCTGAGCAGTATGCATATAAATACAAATGAACAATGACATGCATCTCGTTCTATATGTTGATATGGTTAATGTAGTTGAACTTTCCAACGATGTGATGTAGCCATCAGATGTATGATGAAAGAGGATGACTGTGTTCTAACACTAACAGTAAGTTGCTGACGTAAAGATCACCCACTCACAACACGGGGCTAGTATTTCCCTGTCGTGGCCAAAACAATGGCAATCAGATCGTAGTAACAAAAATTGAACCCGATCGCGGGTAGGAGTTTTTTAATCGCAGGCTCACTAGTGGTATTACATGGAAAGGGATCTCATCGGAGGCTGAGTAAGATCCTGTCGCTTGTAATTTGTGACAGCCACCCGAGGCGAGTGAAACAAATAGTGAGTACTTGGTGCTGTCTGGTATAGGAAAACCACCAACTCACCAGCTTTTTCAATTGTTAAGCAACAAAAGAGAATAGGAAGGTTTTTGCTACCATTACATGAATGAGACACCCACGTGCAAAGATCATTCACATCTAGGCACTGGGAGATATCAGGGCAATTCAAGCGTGTTTTGTTGTTGCCATGGAGGCTGAAAATACTCAAATGAATATAACTTTCTATCATGTTTGATAAATTTGAGTCAATGACTTGCCTCCTCAATCAAAACCAAGCACGAAATCTTTATCGACAATACGACAATACATGTGTGACTTCACAGATTATTGAGACCAATAAACTGTATCCTGCCTATTCAGGGACTCGCAGGCGTGAGACCACACCGACTCTTACACTCTAATCAGTTGACACACGCAATAGGAGGAGATGGTGCTGGTCGCTTTACCTGATTATTGGACAATACGTTGTTAAGTTCAAATGGAGAAGCATTCATCATTCTCTAGCTTCTTGGAAGTTACCCTTAAACCAAGAGTTTGCGGGAACGAGTGCTGAAGTGATTGTAAATTGGCCATTCTATTGAGAAGTACTTCGGCATCGCCTTTATAACGGTTACTGGAACGATTGCCAATTTGGTTGCTGCTGACAATTGAAGGGGAAAAGTACATGTTGGAAAGTTTGTGGACCTTTTTAGGCGTCTAAGACAACTTGAGAGTCTTCTTAAGCATTTCACACACATGTGTATGCTTTGCATGACTCGGCAGCACTTCATCGTTACACAACTGTGCTTCTGTTCTGTTCAGGCTACGTAGTTCATAAATCCCGGCATACGATACGGACGCCAGCCAAGCGAATGGTTTTTCAAGATCATCCGACAACAACAGATTTGATGAAGAATATACATGTGTTGGTTTACTTCACAACACTTCAGGTGATTGTTAGGCACATATGTTTGTAAATAACTGCACTACACTTTAAGTTGTTTCCCTCTTGATATCAGCATGTCTCCTAAACATCAGACATGAAATACCCGAGATAGACCAAGATGTTTCTCAACCAGACAACTCAACCAAGTGGTCTGACATTCATTTCAACTATTGACAAGTCGAGCTCATTTAGCAACACCGTAAGACGACATCATATGAAAAGTTTGTCATCGCTCTTGATGTGCTGCTGACACTTTAAGTTCTTAATTGCTCTACAATTGGCAGTTGATCAATAGATCGGGCAGCGGTTGGGAAACCACCCATCAAGCATGGATGATATTGGCTGAGAATGCAAATAAATGCACCTTATTAATACGAGAACGGGAAGTTGTCGTGTTAATCAAGATGAATAACTGAAAAAGTGTGACATAACACCGTTTTTTATATTTTGTAGGTCAACTCAAATATCATTGAGACAAACTTTCGACACTAAAGTGTCTTTTTCAGGTCAATAATATTTAGTTCATATACGAACTGGTTTTTTTTTACATCAGTATCAATACATTTAGCTGCTCTGCTTTAAATGGTGTACCGCTGACTATCAATATAACAGTGATAAAACTCAATGTGCTGGTAAAGAGCGAGATGATTTTTTTTTTTTTTTTTTTTGTGTTTTGCCTCTGACCGTTCTCCGGAAATAGGTAAAGGTTCTTCAACCAGTGCACATTATTTATATGTTCCTGACCTTAACAACCGCTGGCTATTTTACCAAATGAAAGTTTCAAAGTACTTCCCATCTTTTTTAAACTCACCATTAACCATTTTTGGTCAGGATAAAAACCTGAAACAAATCAATATAGGATGATTCGTACCCCACCAGGTGCAAATGCATATTTAAAACTCCCATCGCCGGCCTATTCTGGCGACCAGATAGCGGACAGAGCGGACAAAAACTGTCGGTTATTGCTTCCGGTTAAGTATAGGTAAGTGGTGTGAGGGCGATTTGCTGGGTAAGACCATTGGACGCGATTATAAGGGATGTCCTCGTGAATACCGGTAGCCTATCCTTTCTGTGCTATGAAAGTAGGACCATACATTTCGGAGGTCCACAAAAGGGTACCAGTAGGACAAAGAAGGCCCTGGTCAACCCTTTTCACGCACAATCTGCAAGGCGTCGCTTCCCATACCGCCCTGAAACAATGACTAACAAAATATTCGAAATACCCGCTGGTGTGGCTTACAGATCTTTAGTCAATGACTGTGACGACCTGTGCATACAATAACATTTAAACAACACTGTTCATGGAGTATAAATAGCCAATTATATATAAGACATGCAATATATGGCACCCCAAGCGTACTCTTCAAAACGGCACCCGATACCAACAACCAGTATGTATATCCCTGCATTGTATGATCAACGTTCTGGCAACTGCTTTTTAGATATGATTATAATCCTCAAAGAACCAACGACAGAAACCAGTGTATGAAAAAATACTAGCAGGAAGTTAATAATGCAAAAAATGTAATATTCAGAGAAGCATTTTGAATATGCAGTATAAACTACTGCCTCGTCGCCTTCTCCAATAAAATAACCATGAATACCGCTTACAGCTTCTTCTACCGCAAAGAAATTGTATGAAGGGAATATTTCATCACTCAAAGTAATCTCGTTCTTTCGGAACTAAGAACCTTTTTATTCCCAGTTTGTGTTCAGCATGATGGAACATTCCGTCATGAAATCACTGCTGTTTTAGATCTACCATCATCGTCTGATGGTTCAGCATCGTTATTCAAAGAGCCGCGGTACATGGAATTGATACCGAACTGGAGGTATTGGTTGTCTCACAAAGATCTCGAGGTGCAGCTAAAATGAAGACCAAAAACGAGGCTTCCTAGGCGCATAGTGCATTTACACTGTTAACTACGGTTCAGTATGGATCAAGATGTTTGAGAATACATCACACTCAAAGAGGATCAAGCTGTGGCAAGACTTTGTAAGTGCTTGCATAACCCGTGATTGACGCCTCTAACTCAACGACCACGCAAGCCAATATTTGTTCACCAAACTACTTGGCTCTGGAATAGAATGACAGCTATCAGTCCAAAGCTTTATGGTTGTTAAGAGAAACCAGAGGAACTGAGTGTCTAATTTACTTAAATCACAACGGAAGTGCAAAATAATTGAATCTCATAGGGTTTTATTAGCACTTTTTTCCTCGTTTCTGTTAATTAATGAATTATGCTTCAGGAGTCAATTTTAGTTAATTTAGTGCACATTATTTGGGAGTAAATTTTCAAATTAAAATTTTACTCATGTGCTAAGTACGAATGAGAAATGCCTGGAAACAAAAAAATGGCCACTGATCTTTGTTGTTTAGTTTGTTTTCATTTCTGAAATGTCTGTGCTGAACCCCAAATAATCCTTTTTGGTTGCAAAGCACAGATAAATAATAAAGAAGATAAGATAACCTGACCAATTGTTCAAGCTCAAGAGCCCCAAACGATGCGGAGAAAACATTCACGAATAGACCAAGGTCTATAAGTGTATGAATCCAAGCATCCCCACAGGTAAAATGATTTCAAACAGCAGTTCTACCACCGGCTTACATGCACTAAAGATTAAATTACAGATTTTCATTTAATGAATATTCAATTTCTCTCGGTCTACCTCCCTCCCTCCCCAAGCAGTCACCCAATTCCCCAATATCCCCGATTTTACTGTGATCAAACAACTCATGCAAGACGACATCCATCTCCATTTGTTACCTGATAATAATACCCTAGTGAAATATTCATGTGGAAACCATATTGGTGATTTACCTTCAAAGACGGCTTATAGCAAGACTAACAGTGTTTCCATTAGACGGAAATTTCATCTTTAATATTGGAAGAAAGATGGCTTCAGTAATATCCGGGTTTTATGCTCGCCTTATCCGTGGGGAAAATAAATTTACTTGGTGGCTTTAACTAAGTTGAGGTGTACGATATTAGGAATTCTTGTCTTCTTCTAACTTCGAGGTTATAAGTATCCATTTGTGTTTATATACGGTGTTTAAGATAAAGAGTGATCCCACTTCTTTGAGAAGGGAAGGGACTTACATTGGTGAGAGATGGCTCGTCCAGCATGTGAGAGCATGTGTCCAAATATGATGATGGGAAAGGGCACTTGCTTGGCACAGAATCTAAGTTCAAGTCTCTACTCACGAGATTCTGTGAGACTAAAGAGAATCAGCAGCCTGATCGGTATGAGGCGAATCTGCAGGTGTTGCTGACATATCCATTGACGTTACAAACGGAAATTAGTACCGTTATTAATCTTGTTAATGGACTGATAAAAAGATTGCATGAAGAATAATGATCGAGAGGCAGCTCAAGTTCGTCTTTAACATCTTCTTACACCCAGAATATCTTTGTTACTTCCATGGTAAGCAGAGCTGACTCCATTTCTAAAGGTTACCATCGGATCAATGCGTTACACTTTTACAAAAAGTGATCCCTTGTAATGTTCCTGATTGCTTTTCAAGGAGGAAATGTAACGGAGGTGGTACTGGTGATTATCTCAGTCATATCGCTTCTTGCGCAACGTTCATGGTATAAACCTTCCACGACAGAAGATTTGGAAGATTGAGTATCGTGAGTAGATTACGAAGCACTGATGAAATGATTGTGTGTTCTAGATAAAATCAACAATGGCCTCTTGAATGTGTCTCCTTCACTTTAGTTCCAACAGCTTCCTAAAACAAACTCCTGGTTAAAAGCTCGACCTCTTATAGCACCTCTTTACCGCGCAAATAGTTCTTTCATCGGTGGCCAGCATCCATCACACCTCCTTGACAGCTGAACGAGGCATGAAGGGGCCATCCATGCAGACTCTGTCTCTGGTCAGCCAACCATATGATTGCTCTTGGGTGGTGGAGATTCAATCGGCAACATCTTGAAGGAGGCTGTTGTCGTGGTTGGATACGTTTCGATTGCATGGTGATGAGAACATGAAGTGGACAATAAGAGAGCCAATCTTGACAATGAGAGAGCAACATATCGGTGTTCGTGGTTGCTCCGCGGGAAGAGTAGATGCTGTTTTTTTTAAGAAAATGTATCATACTGCATCCACCGACTAGTTTTAACAAATATCTCATACTGCATGATGAACTGACTAGTTTATGCAAATGTCTTCTCATACTGCATCCACAGACTACTTTAAGCAAATCTCTCATACTGCTAGTTTTAAGCAAGTTTTAAGCAAGTTTTAAGCTAGTTTTCAGCAAATCTCTCACACCGACTAGTTTTAACAAATACATGTATCTCATACTGCAGGATGAACTGACTAGTTTATGCAAATGTCTTCTCATACTGCATCCACAGACTACTCTAAGCAAATCTCTCATACTGCTTCCACTAACTGGAAATATCTCATACCGTATTCACAGTCTTCATCAAACCAAATGGGCTTATTCCTCCTCATTGTATAGGCTGCATGATGATTGACGTCAGGTCATGACACACGAAAGGCTGTGATGTTGCCAGGTTATGGTTAAGATAGCTTCGATATCGACCAGAGGTCATGTTCTCGTACTTATTCGATACATCATATATTGGCTGCAGCAGATGCAATTGTATCCCAACACTAGGAAGACTAAGACGATGGCAAGTATACATATCAAGATGCCATCTCCTGTTATTGATCTCATATCTGACATCTCTCTGTGCATTGGCCAGATGAAGAGTAGGTTTTCAATCCGTCACGGACAATATCAACAATCGTGTACTGGTTTGGTGTATGGTGTAAGGAGTAGGGTCATAGGCTAGCGTGTCGCAAGTTAGGTTCGGGTTAAGATGATAAGGTGAATCATATAAAAGTGCGGTACGAATCAGTAGCACGATACTCCACTTAAAATAAGGTATACACCCGATAAAACTGTACTTGTTGCATTCTTTCTGAGATAACCTACCGATAGTAAAGTTCAAGCAAGTTCTGTTCAGCGCCGTTTGATCAGTCGAAGATCAGGATTCCTTCATAGATAGGTAATAACAGAAGGTCGACATGTCAAGGCGTCCCCAAGCATATAAACGTGTATCCTGCCTCCGTTATGATCTGCTATCACATGAAAAACTCTTTCTTTGAGAGTTCATGTTCATCATTCTGATCTTTGACAACAAACAATTTGACACGTTTTGTTTGCAGCAAGAAGAGGCAATCCTTTAGACTGACGTCCCTCAAGGCCGCAGTGTCCATCGAGACGTGTGTGTTCGCATGTTTCGGATGCTTTGACAAAAAAACGTGTTGAAGCATTGCCCTAGCATCAGTGAAAAGCGGACACTTGGATCTGTATCCATTATATGGCCTCCTTGTCCCTCACTGGTCTGAACACATCAGGGACACATCAGGGAAATTCGAAAGAGCCTATGACAACGTTTATGTCACAAGCCCAGCTCGAAAGCAGCAAACCTCCCTTTCTCAGACGAAAAACCTCAAATTTGAAATTTCATACTCAATATGGCACGTGCAGTATATAGCACCCCAAGAGGCCTCTTCAAAATGGCACCCGATACCGGTATTCACGAGGACGAACTCTAATAGAATCATTGCAGACATATCTGGGTTGGACGAGGATCAAAACATGATTTTATCTGATGTTTCCAGATCGATCGTTCTCGGTTCAGTGACCCGTATGATGAGGAAATCAGGGAAGAGCTGAAAATCAATACAGTTTAGAAGCTGTGGTGCGTTCAGTTTTAATCCCCAATATTTGGTTGGTTTGCTCCTTAAATTGCGATGTTTAAATTGACTTCCATTTTGCTTCTCCTCGAACGTGAACTTATTGTTCCCGGTATCATCGATGGTGTTGATGTGTTGGGTAAGTCGTTGGGCAGCCCCCCTTCTGACATGACGGTCGTGACATTCACAACAACAGTAACAAAAGCCTAAACATGTGTATAATGTCAAACAGCAGACTTAAGCAATAATTAATGCAAGGGATTGTTTTTGTCGAGTGCCCTCAAGACGTGCCAAGCAATCAAGTCACGGAAACAGTCTAGAGAAATGATATGCCGAGCTAAATTGGTTTCGTGAATTGTTGTCGTACATATGGATTGATACAAGTTATAAGTACACGTTCTTGTCAGTATATATACTTATCAGTAACAGTCCAGGATGCAACTACTCAATGTTGTTTACAGTGTTTCTTGGGGTGCATTATTGAAAGTTGTACGAGAATAACATGACTTATTTCCAGAGTGCTATCAAACATGTGAGCTATTTTGGTAGGCAAGAGAAAGAACCTAGATATAAGAAGTGCGGATTTGCAATTGGTATTTCCGTATAACACTTAAAAACTACAATACTCATGTTCCCTAAACATGATAAGAATCATCATCTCTACATCGACAATGGACATACAATTCCATAAGCTATGTTACTCGTGTTGAGAAGGTTCGACCTTTTGCCTAGACAAGTGCTGGTCGCCTGGTTAATAAAAGCCGAGGGGTGAACGTACTGTCCATGCTTAGGACAAAGGGCCAGAGCATTTGCCAATACTCCTCCGGCGAAAACCTACCAACCAGCCTACCTACCAGTGCAGAGAAATGCTCCTGCCCTGCCCTGCCCTGCCATCACCAGCATCTCCAATCCGCTTGCCTTTCACGCCAGAGGCATGATGATATATCTTCATCAGATGTCTTGGAGGCAGATTGAGTATGACCTTGTCATTAACACAATATCCCACCAGCTCAAGGCAAATGTGCCGTAGGGGTCTTATATCCCGCTGAAGAGATTCCATCTGGTTCCCATACGCTGTGCGATCCGTTAAAAGACTCGGCAAACCACATATTTTTCTGTTCAGTTATGGCGAGGCAAACAGATCATATGTTTAGCCATCGTTCAATATAATAGAGAGGAGTAAGTCAACCTCATCATCAACAGTCTTTGGCTATACCTGCTTGATTGACTCTCTCTTCTCAAGTCTGGCTTTACCAGGGTTCGTTCGGTGACTTTGGACGACCTCTCCACCGAGTGAAAGATGATTTTATTCAATATCTCAATATCAGTCAACTCAAAAAGGGTAAAACCATTAGGAGTTACTGCCTCTTGATAAAAGTGGTATATATTCTCCTTCATCTTGTATTGTATGGTTATGAGAGAGCAAACACCTGCGATTTTGACACATGTCAAACCCTACTCTTCGTGGTAATGTCATTGAGACACGCAAGTCGCACCATAGAGAATGTTGGATATCATAAAGGTACCTCGTGAGTGTATAATGTATTCTGCAGGATTCTCATCAACAATAGGTTCTGAACTGGAGGAAGCGAGATCGGCCTGTGTGATACGGAACCCATTAACAGAACTGTGGAGTACACCACGGGAAAATATACAAGCCATATATAGAAGCTCCGAAGGACAGCTGACTTTTCCATTTAAAATCAAGACAATCTCTGGATCTCTCTTTCCTTACGGATCAACCTCTTACAATTTAATGAAAGAATCCTCATTTCCTCGATCCATTTGACGATAAGATCAATGACAGTGCCTAATGAATCGTTGAATAGTCAATTACACTCAGCATGTGGTATCTTCATTGATTATAGATATCGATACCATATTGATAAACGGATTCTCCATTCATATTATTGGCATGACTCATAAATATTTTGTGTGATATTGAAAGACGTTTCCAATTTCAGGACCGAGGCAAGGATGCCGCAATGGAGAATTGATACCTGATATGTTGTTCAGGTAATACCTTCCGCTTGCTTGAAGCCTATCAACAAATCGTTGATAATCAATTAAGAAACTGATCTGCATATTAAAAGTTGGAGTTGCCAAATATTTTCAAAACAATTAAACATAAAAAGATAGAGTTGGCAGCCCGAACTTTCCATTCTTATACATATTCAACCAGTCACACGAAAAATGGGAAGAATTGCCATCTCCTTTGGCTACATGAGCGACGACTTCGATGTGTGTCCTTGAGAGAAACGTTCGCCTGATACGGCGCGCTTTCTTCACTTGGTCATGCAGAGTATCTTCAGTGGACATCAAAGCTATGGTAATGCTTTCTGAGCTATCCACGCACATCCTCTGATCAGGCCGCTTAAGACGGAGCCAATTACAAAGCACTCATCTCGATTCCACAAACACCATATTCCTTTTGTAAGGTGTGCAGCTGATATTGTCCCTTGGTAGATTAAGGGATGTGGAATTATTGAAGCCAATCATATAACACCTGTTCTGATATCGAATATGGCTCGATAGGGCTGATACTATGATTGCAGGGCTGAAGAAGCTTGGTCTGGGCCCAGGTGAAGTGGAATGTCAGACCTTGGTATTTCCTCACTGTTTCCAAAGTAAGGGACAGAGACGATTATGACTGTTTTTGTCTCTTGACTGGATGTCTGTTAATGGGACCGAGTTTATCACTTATCAGTCCAGAGTTTGCAACAATCATTGAGCCACCTGTCGAATAGCAGCTGAATAGCTCTACTACCCCGGCACTTACGTCTTCCTCTATAACACGTACTATTCAAACAGTGACAATTTTCGAAGAACCACGTTCAAATGTTCTGTATCCACTCCAAGCCCCCTCGCCTTTATTAACTAGCACTGCCAGATTTGTCCATGCCTGGATGAATTGCCTCTGTACAGCACCCCTCCATATCATAAGTGGATTTCTTCAGCAATCATAAATTATCTTTGGATAGCTAATGGCTCTTTGTGACTAGCGAGGTAATTGTCTCAGCCAGCTTCTTCAGAACAAAGAACAAACAAATCCGCAGATGCACTTAACGTGAAAGTTATTCTTAGGAATGGTTCTTCCGATGCATCCTCTTGCAAACAGGGAAATATATTGGAGTTCGTATGTATTGAGTGAAATAGCCTGACATATCAGGATAGTTCCAATGTAAAGACGAATCGATGACGACC
Organism: Lineus longissimus; assembly: GCF_910592395.1. Lineage (NCBI taxonomy): Eukaryota > Metazoa > Nemertea > Pilidiophora > Heteronemertea > Lineidae > Lineus > Lineus longissimus. The sequence goes on along the minus strand of NC_088318.1, from coordinate 17,591,840 downwards.
TTCCTCCGTGAGTGTGATTGTTTAAAATTGCTGGCTGAGACAAAAGAGACTACAGAGAATGACATGAAAGCCCAAATAACCCACCTGCCTACCAAAGCAGAGGCGATTATCACTGGCAGCAGAAATGGTTGGTATTGGTTGAAATGTTATTATTTTCATGATGAACAGATAACGACACGTCGACATGCTTTTACCCGAACATCGGGAGATTGTAAGAAGAGCTAGCACTTATTGTTGTTGTTGTTTTTTGTTTTTTGTTTTTTTTTGTTTTTTTTTTTTTTTTGTTTTGTTTGTTTTTTTTTGTTTTTTGTTTTTTTTTTGGGGTTTTTTTGTTTGTTTTTTTTGTATTTAGAATTGTATACTGTTATACGAAATAAACATTAATAATTCTGCAACAAAGTTGATGCTCTCTGGTATAACAATAAATGACTGGGTTACAATCGGGACATAAAAGACACCACAGCAATACACAAAGTAACTACAGCAGTTTCCAAAAGATGATAAAAAGTTCCAACCAGAACAATTTGTTTTCACTGAGTAAATCCCCCAAGAACCAGAAAGCGTTTAAACACGATCCAGTAGATTACCTTTTAACAAGGTGAACCCCTTGATTAAACAAACACGCGGCAGTTAAAAGCTTTCTTCCATTATGGTAACGTTTGTATTGACTTGCTTAATGGCATCTCCTTCACATGACATGAAGTGAGAAGAACAAAAGCATGAAAGTAATTGCCAATTAGCAACGAGATAGACCTTTTTTAAGCACATGGTGATGGACGTCTACAAACTGCGGCTTGTCTACCAGGTTATGTGGAAGACACTCCTTATTTGGCGTTAGAGACCCTACCAGCAATAACGGTTGCTGGGATTTCAACCATAGATCATTTGAACGCCAGACCATTGAATCATATATATCTATTATCTCCTGCCAAACTATCAAAGGATTTATGTACAAGTAGCTCCCTCTGCAATCACTCCCTTATTCACTAGGCTGGTTACTCTAAGGTTATTCCTTTGCAATCACACCATTAAAACATTAACTCTGTATGTAGCCCCCAATCGAGTTTGAAAAACGAAAAAAGATGGACCAATTCTCTAAAACAAAGACCAAACAAGACTTTTTGCACTTTACCCTTTCGACTTCTAAAGTTATCGAAAAATACATGTATGCAAAGATGGTGAGGATAATGGTGTGACGTCTTTCAGGAAGATTTCGGATAGAAGAACTCCATCTCCATTTCTCTGACACAAGAAAAACCTTCTCCATTTTTCAGACACACCTACCGATAGTCAGCCCAACACACAAACAAAATCAATGTGAAGTCGAAGGCGAGTCCCAGCCATAGAATGGCAGTAATGTAAACTGATGGTAAAATGATGACCTTAAGAACCAAAGCTGGCTTAGTCTGTTTGAAATATGATAAGGGCTAAGAAGGTTGATGTGTTCTTCAAAATACGACACATATCTGTCTTGCCATTTTTTTAATCGATATATCTTGTCATTCTTATAGTTCCTTAAATCTCACTACTGAAGTTCAAAGGGTTCTTTCAGAACGGAAAATAATTTGGAAGCAGAAGTATGAAGAGGACGTCATAGCACTTTATATCAAAAAGCGTGTAGAGAGAATCGGCGAGGTAGTCTCATCTTGACATGACAGTTTTCTTTCCTTTATCAGAGGCAGTGAATCTCTTCTTGAGAGGCACATTCACGTCTGTCGGCAAGAATGGAAGCTAATTTTATGGCTAACGGTAGTACATTTACACAGTTTACTATCTTTTATAAGATGCTCTTGAAGAATGACAAGATCTTAACAGCAACAAATATAGAATAATCAACACTTGGTAGCAATAAGAAGCAGTGTAGTAACACTGGATTAAAACAACAACAACAACAACAACGACAACAACAGCAGCAGCAGCAGCAGCAACAACAACAACAACAAAAACAAAAACAAAAACAAAAACAACAACAAAAACAAAAACAACAAAAACAAAAACAACAACAAAAACAACAAATCAAAGTATTCGTGGTAGCAGGTTAAGAATATCACCGCAGGACAATATCCAATGTCCCCTAACCCCTCAACCGATATGATAGATGCAGTCACGATAACCCCATCATTTATATGAGTTAAGTGGTATCAATACGCAGCTGGCAGGGATAGATAATTTCCATTGTGGTATGTGTCCACTTAGTATGATCCGTCGCTTTTTCATTGCTTTTAGGAATAAGAAGAAATATGACTTTATAAGTAAGACATACATTCCTTCGCACAAGTAATGTTGGTTTTGCAGTTGCTTTGATCTGCTGCATTGATGTGTAAGAAATGTCATTTGCCGCATCAAATTCTCCAGGCCTATACTCCTTTCCAGGGATTCTTGGGGAAACTCACTTCATGTTGCCTCATCGACTAATGATAACGTCATAAGAGTCACTTTAGGACGATTACGTCATTAGGGGTCACTCAGTGCAAAGAAAGCCTGCTGGAAAGGCACACTATACTACTAGCAAGTATAATGTATTTCATTCACCAAGATATTTCACTCTTTTATGCTTCCAGCCCTATATTCTGTGCCGGTTATCCAATGAACCAGTAATCATGTTACTCAATCAACATTTGATGGCTTAGTCCTCTCCTATTTCATTCAGATTATTGATCCGTCCGCGTTCTGATCAGGATAACTCGTAACCAGCTAGCGTCTTTTTATGCTGTAGGACGGGCTAAATCAATCAGCGTCATTTGATGTGGTACCAGCGGCTGTGCACACATTCTGAGCACGGCAGTGCAACTATGCATGTGACAAAGTGAGTCAGCTCAAATGGCAGTCCTTGGGAAATTGATGTTGCTTCGCCTAAATCGCATTTTATAGTTAACCTGGTAACACGCGATGGGACGTTATGACGGTTTTTGATTATACTGTAAATGAGGGATAAGTTTGGATGAACTGCATAAAGATGTACACTGACTAATGCTGTAAAATGAATACATGTATCAGGCAACTTCTCTATCCACAGGTGTTTTAGAGATAAATAGAAAACACACCAACAGATACAAAATTGCATGTCAAAAATGGGCAGATGTATGGATACATGGACTTGTTCATTATGCCAGTCATGCTGATAACCTGGCATAGCTAAAGAGTTTGGCGGTAGACGTAGCGAGCCACACTATACACACTACATCTCAGTGTGTAGTAGTGATTAATTATTCATACCTTTTGACAGCTATCTTCACCACATCCATCACACTTCATCCAATTTCACTCCAAACGTAAGCGCTATCTAATTTTCGCTCGTTGCTTAACAACAACTTATATTTAAATTAACGCATCACCTTGACGAATGAACATAAATAAGTGAAATTCAGGAGATTTGCAACCAACAGCAAGTGTTGAGATTCCTGATGTTGACCAACTGAAGCATCCATAATGTTGTGCACATGAGACTTGTGGAAACGATTTAGTCGGTGACCTATGCAAGATGACGTAAAAAGGCTTTTCTGTACGGATTGAAGGTTTATAAATACACAACTTTCTTCAAGAACTGAAGGTGTTTTTAATCCATAAATTGACTTCGCTCTTGTGGCATCATCAGCATATGCATCATCCTGACTCCCATGCGTTTGCGTCACCACTATAGAGCGCCACAAAAAAAGGAACAAGCAGACTGATTTTAGATGAAGGTGACAACACAGAATACCGGCGAAGGATAGCAATTTTCCACGTGTATTCCCGAGACCATTCTTTGGGAAGCTCGAAAGATCCATCATGATTTTGTGGGCATCATGCCCAATATGTTTCATACCACTCATATATCAGTACTTAACCTGTTAGTGCTGTGAACGCTGCAAAGCGAGAGGTAATCACTATAACAATTTTTGTCATTATCACATTCCGCTTTGTGACTACAGCTGAACTTTGATCAATCCCGTGATCAACCAATGTCAAACCAATGACCGAGTCTGAGAAAGGCGAACTGTTTGGAAACCTTATGCAGTTCCTGTGTAATGAGTATCCTCTAGAATGCTGTAATTAAGTAACATCAGTTCAAACGCCATTAGCCGCCGCCTATATTACTATTCATGCTGTAGTGATTAAATGAGGTAATGTCCGCTAATAGGTGATGTTAAATAGATCAATCGAATTTCGGATTTACGTCTCGGGCGAGAACATGATCTCGTGGGACTTGATGGAAATGAGGCTATTCGTTGTGATTGGTCTTATTTAAATCAGGGCCAATGACAACCTAGTTCAGATTCAATGCTTAATTTGTCCTTTTTCATCCAACGGAGTGAACTTTTAGATGATTTTTCATCAATAAGTGTCTTTTCTCGGTCCAGAATATTTGAGAACAATGCTCGATCGGCCGATAGATCTCTCCATGTTAGCAAAATCAGATAGTGGGCCTATATTTCGTTTACTCTATGCAGCCTTCGTGTTGAGCAGTTGCCTTGATCAAACACGCCATTACCCAGATCTGCGCCAGCTGCTCATTACTCCTTTGGGGTCTTGCCGTGGGGTTTTAACTCAGTTAGTATGTTCCACTCCTGATTTTTCGTTTCTCTGTCCACATCTTTATGACTCATCCCCAGCCACTCAGTCACACATCAATAAGCCGGAGCGGAAATTAAACTCTACTACAGCGTTGAGTCTTCCTCTCACGGCCAATTAAGTGTTTTGAATGAAAAACTTCAAATTTATCAAATAAGTCTATTCTGAGCACTGCAGAATACGTCAAAAGTATCATTCTGTTCGTTCGGTTTACCTGAAAAATGTTATCCCCGAAATCTGACTTAGTTGCAGGTGCTTATCAATAGGTTCCACTTGTATCAACCGTGAAAAGAGCGACTGCAGCACTAGGAAAACATATTGACGTCAATAGAGAAACAAAACAAGGAATATTGCATTTTATTTCATTTCTCCTAATCTCTTGTATCAGACAAGATAATATTAGACATCACGAAGGCTGATTTCCCGTGGTGGAAGCGGTCAGTATGTTTTCCCATTCCATTCTCGATCCCAACACCGTCAGACAGTGTGCACTGCACATCCTCCTGTGACCATCGCTCTTAATCCATCAGCGATGTTATTGAATGCCAACAGCCTGAAGATCAATGTACATCGCTCCATGGTAGTCGACCATTCACAACATTGTGGTGAGAATCCAATAGCAGATTACATCTGTTTCACTAATATTTAACCACAAAAATGCGGTTTTGAGTTATTTTTTACAGCACCTTCGCTATATTCCGTCTTCCGTGCATTTTTCATATTATCTGCCCTGCGTCAAAGCGTTCTTTGCAATAGATTCAGATGGCCGAGTTACTCACATGTTTCGTTCTTTCACACTAGTCTTCTTTGGATACATGGCCCACCTCTTCGATGACTCAGTGCCATCATGCCAGACAAAATTAATCTGTCAAAACATTCAATTTTTCGTCTCATACTCTGTCTCCGGCTGTCACTTTGTGGATGACAACTTAATAAAAATGAAATATGGAAATGTCAAACCTCTACAAAAAGAGCGACCCCAGGGATATGCCGTTGGGTGTGTAGACTCCTTAATGAGCGGTTCATCTCATGGTCAGTGATGCTGTCTTATTAGCGCTGTGAGCCAATTAGGGCCAGATTGTTCAAAACCACCAAATTTATCCCTACGGTTACGTTGAGTATCCGGTGTGTTGAGCATTGCTAGAACGCCACTCCCATGCAGGTTGCGGATTTGATCCTGGACTTGATCGTTTGAAACTGAATGATTGCTTTGAGGGGGCTCTGAGACGGTTCACGACTGTGGCCCAAGAGGCATCTAATTATACTGGTGAACTTTTCCGTCATGGGCGTCGCCGCAACAAAACTATGGCAGAATCGGGCCTTTTGAGGAAGCGGGATTGTTGGAAGGTGAAGTTATTTTATTTATGATTATCAATGATTTTCTGCACAGCTTTAATTTACTCATCCTGTGACCTGACTGTCATTTCATCAGGGCATACTGCCTAATTGACGTGACAAAACAGATCATAATCAAGCGTCGGCTCTGATATGCCTCCAAGTTATCGATAGCAAAATGTTGCGAGAATGGATCTTTTTCCCGATAGTGCTACATCAAAGAGAAAATCGATGTTTAATCTAAAACTCATTTCCTCAACAATGAGCGCTTTTTGTACTTCGTCTACCCAAAAATGCCAGAGTGAATGATGTTGACATCTGCCGCTTCAGGAAACGATACCTAGTGTTGTGTTACCCAGCTCATGTGGCGCTATCCGAAATAAGGAACACGTACCCTACGGGATGTCACCGAAATTGATGTCTCACAACCTCGTAAATAAGCAAAAAAGACTGCCACTGCACAAGGAAGCAACTCCACCTGAAAGTTAGCTCACCACTAATACACTTCATTTCATACAGGAAACTGCTGCCTAACGAAATCCCTTCGCGTTTAAAGACAACGTGCCTCGTGTAAAATACATATGGAGTTGGAGACTCCAGATCATCTGCTTCAGACCTACCTCCCGTCTTTATGGTAAAGAACAGGGGGAATGCTTGCCAAGGGACACGATCTTGGCCACAAATCTATGGTCCACCACCACTAGGAGAGCTTATTTTCGGTACGAAAACGGACTGCCTGGCGAGGATCTCATAATTTCGAGAGCTGAAGAAAAAACAATATTGTCTCTTGCTTGTGCTGTAAACAAGTGTTATGTGAGAATACATGTAACACTCAATGTTGAGGCGGTAAGAAATCCTCCCATACAAAAGCCTCCCGATCCCCATACACCTTCTGCATAAGGAAAACTCAGCTACATGGAGCATAAACAGACTTGGCTCCTACGGATGAAAATATCACTTTTCCGCCAATACGGAACAATGGTGTGGAAGTGACACCAAGATCTGAACAAACTGCTGTGTTTCCATGGTATCACCGCTAATATATACATGAAGGTGCTGTACGATATTTCAGCGTAATCCCCAAGTCAATTCTATTAGCTTGTAATGTGTCGAAGGCAGCGGCTGCCGATTTAATATTACTTTCGAAGGTCTATATTTTTGAATGCTGAAGACCAGCATGCTCAGCCTATTTGATAATTGCATCAGGCAATACACAGCGATAAACTAAGATGGCCCTTGCTCCTGAAGCTCTTGGAAAAGAAGTTTTTCTGGGAGACCGCGGGACAAACAGAATGCAGTGGCTGGCTTTGTTTATTTCTGTTCCACCACAACTTCACTTGTTCACTGTGGGAGAGCTTCTACAAGGATTCTGACCACCCACTAACGATATCTAGCAAAGTCGGGACTGTGAATGTTGAAGGTACTGTGTTATTACTGAGGAAAGATACACAAGTCCATTCAGAGTTTGAACCCCAAAATTTGGCTTTACAAGGTAATCACTCTACCGACTGAACTCAAGGGAGATTCCCCTAGACTGATGGGCTAGTAGGAACGATGCCATGATCATCACAAAATGAAGAGCAACAATAGTAACAACATGGGAATGACCCGACCTACCGGTCTGCTACAAGACTAGTGTGAACGTGTACTCTCACCACAAACAAATACATTTTTTATATCAGTTTGTCCTCGTCGTCTGCAAATACGGCCTCCCTCTACTCGAGAGTCCTGTATATTGTATATGCACCCACACATAGCGATCAATTCTGCAAACATTGAAACAGTGTATGTACAAACACAGCGAGTAAACATCCAACTTGTCTGTCTCGGCTGCAGATTGCCTTTTCTGCGTCGTTCTAAAGTTATGAGACTCCTTTTCGATGACTTGCGAAAAACGTAGTTGCATCATCTGATATACAGTGTAGGGCATAACTTTTCTTGGAGAAAAATCTCTTTGGTATTTCTTGGTACAATGTAGATTGCTTGTGACGACGTTCCACATAACCACTATCATGCCACTAGTAGCTGCTTGTAAACCAAGTTAATAGCAGACACTCCAATTATATTATGCACAAATCTAATCCCACAGTAAAGGATGATAAATGGCAAGTGTTTTGTTTCTAGTAAAACCTAAGTAGTGATTCTGATTTAAATATCTCAAATCACCCTATATGAGCACCAGCATTCCATCACGACACTATCGTCCCAATTTCCGATAGCGATCAGAGGCAATTGCAAAGCAAACGCTCTGGAAGACTTGGTCAACATCCGCTCGAGGAGGTGGGAGAGGTTCACGCCTCTTGACTGATGCAGAGCTGAGTATCACTCATCTCCCTCCCCGCGGATACACCAGCACGGAATCAAATGAGAGAACCACTCTAAGATAAATTTGTTTTGCATCTCTTCTGAACCCACAGAGAACTGCGAGAGTGGGATGTAGATTGTAGACTGCATATTCTCACACCTTCAGAATCATTGGTAATTTATAACTGACATGTTGCAAATTGTGTACAGTATTCCAACTGTCCCAATGGACTTGCTGATGGTTTTTTCAGTAACCATTGAAGTTAAACCCGGTTATCAACATCTATTACAGAAAAAGCTTTGCGGCTACAATTCTCATGAAATATTCAATCATGTTGGCGGAGAAGCAAACGGTACACTTCATATTGCTAAAACATGACCTGAAATAGGAGAGAAGTATTGGAAAATTGGACGTCAAAGCGAGACATGGCAAAGTAACCTTGGGAACAAAGTTGGTTTTCTGTTACAAACAGTCCGTCTTCGCAAATCTGACCATAAAATAAGATAAGGTTCCTTTTTTCAGAGTCAGTGGTACATGTATACCAAAAAGATAGATCAGTGATTGTCAGATGGACATGTTGAGACAGTAGCCTCATGACCCTGGTTTCGAGTGCAATGGCGTCGGTCTCTGCAATGAAGGGTGGGTTGTGGGTTCAAACCCTATAGTCTGATCGCCACTTTGTCCTCGTGTGCAAGTGATGAGCTACCGAGTGCCTTGTTAAGCGCTTTGACAAGACCTCGATCCTGCCAGCCTGTCCTGGTGCTCGGAGCAAAGACCTCTTAGCATATTGGTTAACACTGCTGGCAACCAGGCAACATGGCATGGGTTCGAACATTGCGTCTCACCGGAATCGTTTTGGTGGAGTTCAAGGAACTCAAATTCCTCCACAGTCCTCTCCTTGATGAAGACTTCAAAAACCTTTAAGGGCAGGATAAATAAACTTCACAGGTGGTAAAGATGTAACCAAATATAGCGGAGATCCGGATACAGGTCATTAAGATGATGAAGATGATGATGTTAATGTCATAGTCTCTGATCTTGACCTGAATGAACATGCATACTACTAAGGCCTAGATGTCATTTCAGCACCATAACATGCTACGCGAGGGCCTCGGTCACTTTATATCAGAGCGAGGTTTGTCAATAATTCTCGCTCCACCTCGTCAGAATAAAGCTACATTGTATATGGATAATCTGTATCGTCTGTACGATATTGATATGCCACCTGTTACAGAGCATCCATTGTATTGTTCTCATCATTGTTACGGACGCCATAGAGGCGACGTGTTGGATCTGAGAAAGAACAATACCATGTTACCATATTGTTATTTTTTATCAGATGTGATTCCAGTCATAAGTGAAGATCAGCAGTCCCGACAGCACCATGGCAAATTGGACATAATATGCCCGCCTTATTATAATCTCGTGTTGTGCAACACCTATCTTTTGATAAATGTGATCACATTCCTGAGTTCAACAGAGTATCTTTGGCCAGAATAAAAACACTTTATCAACAAATTCAAGCCACATCATTTGGATAGGTCTTGATTCAATCACCCATGGTCACTACAGTTCTCCCGGCTACAGGCACTGCCATAAACTGACAACAATGTAGACTCAAAGCTTACCGTAAACTGGCGACTCTTCCATCAACTCCAGAGTAGCAGTCCCCGAAATCTTATCTCCTGGTCGGAAGATAGCCGACGGGTTATCCAACACGATATCCAAATTACGTAACTTCTGGGGGACTTGGGGTTGCTGAGGGGGACCCCTCATCGCCACCCCATTCATGGTCAGGTCAGACTTGGAATCGTTTATACCTTCCAGTGTGAATAGTAAATACTCACTGCGATCATCAGACACAGCAGTTGTACCAAACTGCTGTTGATATGCCAGGCCTATTCACAGGCCTGATTAATTCGAGAGAGAAAAATTAGCCTATGAATATTATCCCATTTGTTATGCTGTCAGCTTATGCAGAGGAAACATTTTGTGAATGCAGAATCCAAGTACATCACATCCTTTGCAGTGTATGAGATGCGTCCTCACTGATGTCAAGCCAAGCGAATGAAGTTGTCGCTGCTGTGTCTTGCTATTGGATATTTCCGCGTAGACACCAGTAATCAATTGTTTTACATGTAGCTTACATGTCCAATGAGGCACAGCTACTGAACACCAAACCAACCAGAGACATCTATGCTATTGAAAAATACTTTTGTTAGCACATCCGTAAAACCGAAAGTATATACTCCACTGTTAGCCAACTCATGAAGAAACAGCGACCTCAGATCGCCGCAAGTGTTCTGCGGATCTATGGCAACGATACGCCGCGCCTTCGACTGAGAATTAGCAAAGACTTATAATGGACATCAGCCTTCAAGCTCGAGTAATCCATGGCCAAGTGGGTGATCACGTGGAGAGCAACTCGATACATTCGCTCTACCACAGCAGGGTATCAGTGGCGCTGACGATGACAAAAAAATTGCTCGTCTTCAGATCGCCTCTCTGATGCTTGGATTTATTTAAGTAGCAACGAAACGCTGTGTCGTCTTACAAGAAAGACTTACATGTATAATGGTCATTGCTGTCAAGCTCCAGTAATCCATGCCCAAGTGACCACTGTCGATACCCCAGCTATAACCTTGGGAGGCATTGGCGCTGTTCGTGATCGGCGCTGTTCTCGATACCCTAGCTATAACAGGCCCTGTAATAGAGGGTCACCTGGTGATGATCATGACAACGAATAATAGGAGTCTGAAAGGTGGGACATGAAAATGTGTCATGTGCCGTTGCCATCGGCAGCACAACGTGCTTCTCCCAAAGGCTTTCAAATAGAAATCTGAGTCATTGGGTTTGTGTTATGGAATAGCTACAGAAATCTTAGCCTGATGGAGTCTTTCTGAAGATCTGCATGAGACAACTAGAGTCAGGCTATGACTCACACGCCGTTATCACAGTTACATATCGCGTATCGCTGGCCCCGGGGCTGAACCACTACAAGTCACAGCAAGTAAATCGCGCGTGGCTTTCTCTTGGCTACTACCTGCGACGGTGATAAGCGACATAGCCGCACGTACACCACCTGAAAATGGACCACCAATCTTGGTTCGCGAACTGATGCCGCACCATCGAAAATCCACCAAGCGCGTACACCAGCTCTGCAGCTAGTTATAAAATCCGGCAACAGATGGCGCGCAAACAATAAGCAGAAAGCGCCATTTCGAAAGCGCCGCCTGTCGCCGAACCATCTAACTAGCTAATTGCCGATCCATTTGCGCGTACACCACGACAAAGCCGAGCTTTTAAGAAGCCGGGCGAATTTGGACCATCAAGCTTGATGCAATGGATTGCCGAACCAATTTGTCCCGGCAATGTGGTGGTGTACGTACAATTGGTCCACCAATATTTCGTGGTGTACGCGCAGCTATAGGCGAAGTCTCCTTCTCCCACCAGCACCATCATGAGCTTCTTTCTGTGGATGACGCCATGGCAATGTGATGGTGCCTCCCTGCAGGTGGCTGCTTCTCGGTCTCCCCCTGCAAAACCGATTCCTTCTCTCTGCAAGGCACGGCCATTAAGACATAATCCTGTCTCTCCCTGCAAGATACGGTATCCCTCCCCCCCCCCCCCCCCTGCAACGCACGGTAATTCACAATTCCTTCTTTCTGCAAGGCACAGCAATTAAGACACTGTCTTGCAGGGAGGAAGAGACAGGATTATATCACTTAATTCCGTCTCTACGGTTTGGGGTCATATATATCCTCGTAGCCATATAAACACCCGCCCATTTGCATGGTGCCACGCCCATACCAGTTCTATGCCATGATACATGTAGTTGCGTATTTGCCCACCCCTTCTTGATGATTAAGTTAACCGCCGGGTGGAATGAAGCCTCACCACAGGCTTTCTGACAATATCGCTACAGAAGCACGATTATGGCTAACACAGCGAGGTAATGGGGAGAATCTTGTGTGAGCTCACTAAAGCTTGCACTTCACATATTAGTGCTTGCCAATGAAAGGTTAGTCGAGGTTTTGCCGAAATTGTGGGCTAGTCGAGTGGACCAAGTGGCCGAAGACATGGAAGACGAATAAGGATGTGTGTGCGGCTGAGACAGAAAATATCACCCCATGTTAACTCGTGATAAACCTTTAAAACAAAAAAAGGATTCGCTGGGATTTTCCCATATTTCGTAAATCTTGTGATGCCAAAAGTTGTGAAAGCCACTAGAATAGTCTGCACAATAAGTCAGAATCAAGTTTTACGTTGATGTATATACAACGAGCTTGAAATTCAGTGCTTTTTATGGAAAGAACTGTCGAGTGATTGTGATTTTTTTGTCTGTCGTAAGTGGTTGTCGGATGCATATTTTTGAACTGCGACATTCGGCGATTCGCATTCACAGCCATTGGTCGCTTTTACATACGGATGATACATGGTAGTGGTACAAAAGAAAAGTGGTTTCATTTTTCCCATCTGCTTCCCATCCCCCCCCCCCCCCCTCTTCATGGAGGATATGAAACTTTCTTGAATAAAATGAAGAATTCAGATCATCGTGGTCATCATGATGTCGGACCAAAGGGTAAAGGGAAACAATTTTATTTAGGCCTAACAATTGTTATCATGTCTTTCAGGATTCATGAAAACGCATGAAGATGGATGAATTCATAATTGACAGATGTAAAGTGCGGACTGTGGATCAAGTGAAGCCATCCGTAGAGAGACGATTTGGGGTGAAAGTTGTTTACAACGATGTTGTGAAAGATGAAGGCATGGAGAAACAGTGGATTGCTGTCTCAGGCGAAGAGCAAGAGAAAGTTACGAAGGCAAAGGTATGCTGGCACTTTAAGTGTTGACCTAGATTCATCTTAATGACAATCACATACATGTAGTTCGTTGTAAAAAAGTCCAATATCTTTCTTTCATATGAGGAGCTTATATCTCTGCTGAGAGTGAGACCTTGTTCTCATGAGCATTCACCAATTGTTAAAAAACCCATTTGAACAAGACTTTTTGCCTTTACAGGAGTACTTGAAGACCGTTAGTAATGCGCAAGAGAAGGTTGCCATGCAGTTTCCAGAGGAAATGACGGAAATCATATCAAAAGCAAGCAACTATCAAAAGATTGAGGAACAGTCAGGAGCCGTCATATTGTTCTACAAACCCGGTGAAATTGACATCTTGGGCACAGACATTGCGGTTACTTTAGCCATGTCAGCAGTGGAGGACTTGGTTAGTCGATACGAGACAGAGCCGTCAGAAATAAGTGAAATGGGTGTTGAGGATAACGAGGATGTAGGGGTGAAGCAAAGTGAGACTGTCAGTGAGAGTCGGTTGGACTCGCAACTGAAGTTATTCTGTGAGAAACATGATTTACCATATGAAGATTATTGTCATACACAAAGTTCTGTAAAGCGCACTCTATTGAGCTGGTTGTCAAACGATATGGATAATATGAAGGAAGAAGATGTGAAGTTATGTGATGACGTTGTTTGCGATGGATTAGATGACAGTGTTGTCATTACAGGGACAGCACGAACAAATTCAGACTGTGTAGTGATCCTGGAACCTTCGAAAAAGACCCTGGTTTCGAAGACTAGTCCATCAGCTAATCTGTTCGGTAATGAGAACAGTTTAAGGGTCAGTTCACAAGCAGCAGCAAATGTCTCACCTGTTGGTGAAATGACCAACGTTTTTCAGAAGGCAATGAGCAATGTCGGAAGACGTAAACCTGACAGTCCAACAGTCCACTCTCTGCGGCAGTTTGCATTGAGTCGAGGATACTCAAGCGAGGAAGTCGATGAAGTTTTAGAGGAAAATCCGGATGTCAGACTGAGTACCATTCTTTCTGCCCTCCATCACAATCGCATAAGAAGAGAGGAACAGAAACCACAGCCTATGGATGTTGAGCTGCCATCAGCTTCAGGTGGTAATCGAATTCAAACCAAGAGTACTGTGAGAGACTCTAGTCCTAAACCTGGAACTAGTGCTTCGACCTCAAGTAGTGCACAGTCTTTCTGCAGTGCGCAAAGTTCAAGCTCCAATTCAAAGTTGGAGGGTCACACTGAAGTGTCTGCAGACAGTGAAACAACAACCTTTACAGGGCATGGCAACACTTGTAATGAAAAAGAGCAGAATCGGCCAGGATCTTGGTCGGTGAATGAAGACTATGATGATTCAGTGTTTAAATACTTCAAGCAATTATCGAAGCATTTTACTGAGGAGACTTCAGACTTGTCACGAGAAGACTTGTTAAAGAATAATGCGGAGCGCCAAAAGATTTTGAAGGATGCGTACGAGAAAGCCAAGGAAGAGAGCTCGAAGGGCCAAAGCCAAGGCACTGGTCAGATAGAAAAGGAGGGTAAGCATTGGTGTCATTGACAATTACCCCTAATTAATGCAAGTTATGGAACCACACTGTTACAGTCTATATATTTATGATGTACATGTATGCAGCAATTTGGATTTGGCAGGAACATTGTATGAATTCAATCCATTCCCATTTCATTTTCTCCTTGTTTAGCATTCTGTCTGTTGTTTTCAGGGAAGACTGATCAGCAGTTGACCAAACAACAGAAGAGGAAGAAGAAGAGGAAGAGGAGGAAGAAGAAGGCAGTGGAAGCTGTCGGTACGGCAACACAGGGTGCTGCGGCGTCTGCAGCCGAAAAGGAGGAAGACGATATGGATGAAAGCAGTGAAGAAGGAGAAGCTGAAGAAGAAGATGAAGATACCCGCGACGTGGTCGTTGAGGAAGAAGTCCAGTTTGTTGCGATGAAAGGTCATGCCAAGAATGCTGGGGGATACAGTCGATCACCAAGGCCACAGAGTCCTCAGAATCCGAAGAAAGCTCGCCAGGAAAACAGAACTGGGAAAAGATTAGATGTTGAAGGACCAGTTGTGTCTAAGACAGCAGGTGTTATGCAACAAGCGAAAAAATTCAGTGTGAATGATTGGACTTTGAATAACAGTCAACAGAAATTTGATGACGCTACTGCTAGTGGGTCGGGATGTGGCAATGTTCGTCCCCGTCACCCAAGCGGGAATACGCAATCCAAACAAAAGAATTCAAATTTCAAAACCACAAGGCAGCCATATTCACGTCCACAGCAGCAACCTAGCTATGAACAGTATAGAAGTGTACCCCCGGCAGCAGGGTTTGGTATGGGTGGACAGCAATCCGGTCGACGGGTGGCTAACCGTCCAAGCCCTAAGCGAGGACATCGTCTGCGACCAATTGTGATAGATGGCAGCAATGTGGCAGTGGCGTGAGTATACATATAGATGGCAGCACATGTGTTGTGATGGAATATACAATATTTGTGGAGTGGCACCAGTCGGTCAAAAAAGTAGCATGACAACTCTGAGACCTTTGAGTGATTAATCTAGGTGGACAAATTTTCAGTTTATCTGAGTCTTCTGTTATACCTTAAAATGGTTTGAATTAAAATGAATTACAATGCAATCTGCTTCCCAATTTACTATCCCTACCCCATTTGCATGACACGGCAAGAAATTGAGAATAGTTTTGTTTCTTTTTTCAGCCATGGCAATCAGAATATTTTCTCATGTAGAGGAATCGAAATCGCAATTAACTATTTCATAAAACGAGGCCATAAAGATGTGACAGCCTTTGTTCCAAGGTGGCGGCAGGGAGGACAAAACCACCAAATTAGGCCGACAGTTGATCGGGAAATCTTGAACGAATTGGAAAAGGAAGGGAGAGTTGCATTCACTCCTTCAAGATACATCAATGGGAGAAAAATCACATCTTATGATGATAGGTGAGAATCAGTATACAGTATGATGGTTCTTGTAAAGCATTTTGAGATGGTGTGGTCGGTAAAAAGTGCTGTATAAAATATATATCAATATTATGACCAAGCAGCTCGTCAGAGGTAGGAACAGGCCTTGGGCCCTTTGGGAAGGAACCCTTAGATGCCGATGGGTATGTAAAAACTTATAAAAAATTTTACTTTTCAGATTTGTTGTCGAGTTGGCTGCTGAAAACGATGGTGTCATTCTCTCCAATGACAACTTCCGAGATTTGATGCATGTGAAACCAAAATGGACGACTGTGATACAAGAAAGGTTAGTAATTTATGCAGAAATTATTGATGAAAATCTATATGCAATATAAATAAATAAATAAATAGGGAAGCTTAGCTGATATTTTGTGTGAGACTCTAGGAATAGAACACTGTATTCATACATTTCCTTTTCTCCAGATTGCTGATGTTCACCTTTGCTGGAGATCACTTCATGGTCCCTGATGACCCAATGGGACCCCGAGGACCATCACTGGACCAGCTATTACAGAAACCAGCTGACCCCATGGACTATGGCTTTAATCGGTAGGTTAGGGTAGTTGATATTACGTAGCTTCAAATCTAATTATCAAAAGTACCTATCTCTTTTCTCTCTCCTGCATATTGATGTGCTTATTCCTCTCATACTAAAAAAAAACACTTTTTCATCTGATAATTTGGTTGTACAGGGCAGCAGACAAGTGGGAAAATCGAACCCTGCGTAACCTTCAATGATATTTCAGGCGAGTTCTTCACTCAAGTGTAACACTGTAATCTGGTGTACAAAACATATAGAGTCAACACAGCCTTTAGTCACCAGGGATCAAAGTTCACCTCTATTAATTAACTTTTTACTTCTTTCTTTCAGCACTGATGGTGCTCCTGGACCTGCCCCAAACTTCCTCCAGATGCCTCCACAGATACCTTTCCAGCCAATGCAGGCCACCAACCCTCGCTTGACAGCTGCCGTGAATCCCATGCAGCAGCCAAATGGACGAGGGCAACCTCGGCTGAAACATGCACAGCAGCCAATGGGACAACCTCGCCAGCAGCACCCTCCACACAAGCAACATCCACCACGACAGAGAGCTCCTGAGTCTCTGGCACATCCTCCACGCCCCCAGCAAGAGACGGAAAACCTATCTTCACAACTATTGTCAATATTCCCAGACAAGAGCCAAATGGTGAATCAAATACTAATCAATCACGCATCAGAGACGGACTTGAATAAACTTTCAGCGTACATTCTGGACGCCATGATTTGAGTCTTACGCTTTGTCTGAAGATCACTAGAACTTGTGACAAACGTTCATTCAATTCTACGCAGCAAGGAACTTGGGTGTCTAGTATCTCTTCATGATAGAAATAGGTTTGGTCTATCAGTGTTGTTACAAGCCTTCCATGTAATTTAGCTGGTCGGTCTCGGACAGTAAAGGACACAAAAATGTACAGATTAATATTGTAAAACAATGTAATTTACCCGTTTTGGTTTTCATTGTTATTGCTTAATCACACTGAGTCTGACTGTATTTAGTACATACCCGTACTCATTAAGGATGTTGACGTTGTAGATGTTGTCTTGCTACTGGCTCTTTATCTCCTTCGCACAAATTTTGTATATACTTGATCGTAAAAGATTCATACGTAGTGCTATTCAGCTAGCTCACCCATAAGGCAGATTTTTTCCTTGCAGCCATTTTGCAGTGTGGCTTTTGTTCAGTTATGTTGTTTTCTTCATGTAATGTGGTTCCAGGTTGAACTAGGCAGAAAAAAGTCACCTTATATCGTAACGTTGGATCATTGTGTTACATGTACATGTATATCAAAAGAAATGCTTTTATTAGCAAGGAACTGGTAAACATGAGGTTTGGGAATTACTTTTAGCATTATGATTCTGATGATGGCCATTAGCTTGTTGGGGGCACAGACCCAGTAATTGTTTAATTTATTTCCACTACGGTGCGGGGGGAGGAGGGGTTAAGACTTCCAGTTTCATTGTAAGCAATATTTTATGTTATTATACACTGTTAGTGTTAGTCAGCGACTATCTACAATGTGGAATATTAAAATACTTTGATATGATATTTATCGTTGCTTTTGATCATGTTCTCAATTTATCTATGTATCTCAAATCTATCCTCAAAGACATGGTTTATTAGCAATGACACTACCAAAGCTCAGACCATAGCTGGGACAAAAATGTGTACCTAGAAAAAAATTATCATGATACATGGACCATTCCCAAACTCAAATGTCCTACGGATTCATATACCGTGGCCCTGTGTTCTACGTGTATCTGCTGGGGATGACTGTGCATTCTTTAGTAATGACTTGCCAAAGGCCCGGACCCTTTTCCTTGGATTGAGCTAACTTCTCTCCAACATGCATAAGCTGGACGTTCTTCCAGTACATTATAATCGGATTTGGTCTAAGCTAGCATCTCACAATTTTCTGGAAGACATTCACAGCCTTGTCTCTCCCACAGCAATCATCAGGACCGGAAATGTTAGTCACAACCAACCAGAGAAACTTCTCCACTTCAATCCAGCTAGCGGTGCCTCCATCTCAAGACTCTAGAACAACATTTCTGGTTGTGGCTATTATCCTAAGCTTGCCTTCTAAACTTCTGGTAACAGTTGTGTATTGGAGCAGCCGCATTTTTAAAAGCATACATGTAAGCTTTTTTTCAACAAAACAAAGATCTGAGAACAATTAAATGAAAAACGTCTGGCACATATTTCATTTATTCATGATAAGATGGGTGACACTGCAACCTCTTGATATAGGTTGTGTCGTAAGTAACAACAAATAATTGCGCAGGCAATAAACTGTTTGCCACTCTCACCCAGCAGTTGGAATGCATCAACAACTAGACCAAGCTCACATGCTCAAAGATGAAACTGGTACAACTACTAAGATGCCCAAGTTGCTCTCCATATCACTTTATGGCACCAAAACATATAAAGCAAGAAGCAAGAAAACTGTTCCCATATCTATCACTGTCATTCTGCACTTGCTCTTGCCAGAAAGACTCATTCCCGTCAGACCTAGCAACTGTTTGTATGTACAAGTATGTCAGCTGCCAAGAGAGTGCGGCAGTAAGGCCTGATGGTCACCACATCAGCTGCTGAGTGAGTGGGGCAGTGCAGCCATTTCTTGAACAAGAGAACCAGCAATATTGCAACATCGACCGACACAGAAAAGTCCACATACAATTATTAACAATCATGAAGACATGGAGTCAGGAGAGGATTCAAACAGCATCAGGGGCAATCCATTCGTTTTAGACATTAAGAATCGGAGCCAGGAGGACGCATGGTTGTGCTTGGTTAAGGGGATCAGACACACAATCCTTGTTATTGGTGAAACAACACAAGACCTTATCGAATCGAATCGGATCGAATCTTACTTATCCTTAAACGAATTTCCTACGACACTTAGTCCCAGGCCACCTAAAACATAATGTACAGCAGCTGGATAAAATAATGCAGACTATTAACACTCTATGTACAAGTTTTATACTATTGCTAAATGTTTTCTCTTGATGATCTTGAGCATCTTGATGACAAGATCTGTTGCGATGAAATTATCAGATTCTAACAGCAAGCAACTCTGCTCAAGGAGCTGAAAGCTCTCTTATTCTCTTTTGACACCTATGTACAAAATCTCAAAACTGATGAAAGACAATTGAATAGAGTACCTCCAAGATCATGAAATATACATCCTCACCACACGACTTGGTAATTTACTAATATCTGTATGCGCAGACAGGGTGTCCCAATAAAAATGCAATCGAATATGCGACTCAAGCCCAAAACCATGCCGAGGCATAAATTAGATATTTTTTTTCAGTTACCCCAAACCCAACCGTCAATATTTCTAGGTTCCAATTCTTACTTTTTTATTGGGACATCCTGTATGTGATCACAAAAACAACCCAATTTGAAGGTTAACATTCTAGCACATTAAGGCAGGGATGAACCTAGAACTGGTCAGTTTAAACATATAACACACCGGTCTGATAAAATATTGTCAACCCCAAAGGTTAACTGATGGTAACTCGGCCTTGTTTCTTTCATTCCAAAATGCAAACATTTCAATGTACTTTTTGCCAAAATTGTACACAGTTTGACCTGAACTCCTCCTCCTCCTCTCCAGTGGCTAGGAAGAGTCGATTATCTAGCCAGATATAACAAAATAGCCCCAGTCTGTCTCCTGAAATACATAGGTCCGGATACACACATTCTAGTCCTTCTTTTCCTTGGTGAGAGGTAGCTCCTCCAAAGCAAGCAGTTCCTTATAGCTCTCCGAGTCACGCTTCACGTACAGACTCACGCCAGCCTTGTAAACAGCGGGGATACAAATATGAGATGTCCATGGCAACTTGTAACCTTGGAAACCAGGTGTGTTTGCTTCTCTCAGCACACTCACTGCTTGACCTGAAAATGATAAACCACCGAATCAGTTCTTGAGTCCAAAACCGACAGCTGTCACATGTATTACAGGACTGTCCTTCTGAGAACGTCGTAAGAAGCAAGTTACAGAAAGAATTTTTAGACCTTTAGATCTGCTAATTCCAGAAATTCTATTCATTACAATCAAAGAAGCCTTTTCATAACTGGCGATAGTCTATATTCATCCGTGGGAAAGGGATTTAAAATCACGGATACAGGCCCACTGCGTTACCAGTAAACAACCTTACCTAAAACATTCATTTCTCTCCACCGTGGATCCTCGACGCTAATTAACTGGCTCAGATCACAATCGTCCGTCCATCGGGTAAGGACATCACTACGTCGTACCAGTAGCACTGACTCACTGCACAGCTGCTGCTCGATAATGGAGACCGGCACGATCTCGAGGGGGTTCGTCAGGTAGACACCTGGAAAGGCAGGTCACATTTGTATCTTTTTATGTGTTACATCACTTGAAACAACAGTGCCTAGTACTACACTACAGTCTCTAGCTAGGCAACATAAATGCAAAGTGACTCGAACTTCAAGGTAACTTTTTTTGCCACTTTCTCTTGTCTGGAGACTTGTTCAGTGGCCAGTGAAAAGCCAAGCATTTTAATCTTACTTCCACACAGATTCATTCATTGTAAAAAAATAAGTTCACTTAGATACTGTATTTCAAGACCCAATACTTACCTTTAGGCCCAACACCGTAGACCATCTGATGATGCCACGCATCTGGAGTCACCCAGCCTGGAGGAACAGCCTTCTGTAGATTTAAGGTTACTAAAGGAACAGCACCTGGAAAAGTAACACCAACTTCAGACTTCAGATGAAATGAAAAATAAACAATGCCAAAATCATAAGCAAAATTTACAGTTTTACTGACAGTTTAGACTGTGGTTTCCCATCTGTTTTGAAGTGGGCAGGCAGGGGGAGGTTGTCAAAAGATTTCCATCTTGGAAGGCACTTGACAGGAAGACACATCAGTATTATTTTAAAGGTATCATGACGTTTACCTCGACTTATCCAGTAGCCAAGCCACCGTAGGATATCGACTTTGCGCCTCGGGTAGAAGCTGAAAAATCGTCCATAAATAGCACCATCGGTAAGTGAGTTTATGCCAGCGATAAGGTCAGGAGAAGTCGTACCTGGAAGGAGGAATGAAAAGGGTTAGCCATACTAAACAAGGAAGAACCATACTTTCCTATTTCTAGTATCGTTATCAACCCTACCGCGTAAGCTTGATCAGGCAAACACTGTCTATCAACTAGGTGATTCCTCGCTCGAAATCCACTGGGCAAGATAAGATCGTCAAAAGACAGCTGCTGATGTGACCTGGGAGGCCACTATACTCCTTGTCTCTTTTATGGTGCCAACAAAATTGAAAATGTTGATTATAATAATGGTGATGTTGGAAGTTTACCTGCCACACTCCTCGAAAGTAAGTACTCGGGTACGGAAGCCTTCTCTGCACGGAGGTTGGTTTTTATCACACTGTTCACTTTCTCTTTATCACAGAATACGTCAAAGGCTTTCTGGAAACGAAATTAGAATTTTATAATAACTGAAATGTTCAGCAATCGATCGGTTCATTAAATCAACAGACTTTCTCAAGCTACATGTATGAACTCTTAGCCATTGGATAGAGCATGTTGTTAACAAATATTAAATGATGATAATGAACTCTTTATCAAATGATGTTTCCTTGCTCATAGCCCTTCACCTGATCATCTATGTCAGCCTGTGACAGGGAGTGCAACTCTCTCTTTTCTGGTTTCTCGTAAGTACACTGCAAATTCCTGATGGTGCTTATAAAGCTTCTCAGCCCTCAACTCAATATTATTTCAACTGCTTCCAGACTGTTTTGTTGCTAGACATGAGACTATTTCATAGCCTTAATACATGTTAAAAATCATTTCTATTTTGCTTCTTAACATTCATCCTATGAATGTTCCAGGCTGCTTTCTTAACATAAACTGTTAATCACCACCACTTTTATCTTTAAATTAGGCCTTCAACAGCCACAGGAACAACCACATGGTGAACTTCCATGCTGCAGTGACTGCCTGAAGCAATTGACCCAGATATCATGACCAAACACACATAATTGACACATTGAACTGTTCTTTTTCAATTAGGAGACCAATTAGCCCTATAAAAAAGTAAAGATTCTATTTTCTGTCTGACAGATTTCTATGAGTGAATGCAAAGTGAAAACAGTACGTGTACTGATTTTGAATAATCAGGATATCCTCTGGTGCATGTACATGTATATGTAGGTGTATTTCTAGCTAGCTTTGCACTGGACAATAATAATACTCACCAGTACATTAATAACAGCTGTCGGCCCACAGGCAGACCAACCTATCTGCTTCACCTGGGAGATATACGCCTCGTACTCACTCCACACCATGATCTTCTGGATGGAGTTCTTATGCAGCTTCTTGTGAACAAGCCGGCTGTGTTCTGGCTGAAATATAAAGATTGTTGTGATCAGGATGCTGTGTTCTCTACAACCCCCAGTTGGCGTTGTGTGATTTTCAACTTGTTTACCATTTTGTAAGCAAAGCCAAACACTCAAACATGCACAAAAGTGGCAATTTGGCATCATCAAGGCCAGAATCAACAATGATGACATGTGACCCTCTGCTGTTGAACAGTACACCAAGCCAGAGGGAGATCAGTGCTGTCTTGTGCCATCAGGCATCAAAAGAACCTTAGCCTACTTAGGGCAATGCCATATTTCTGGTTGAAGCAAATTATACCTACCAGTGTGTTACTAGCTGACCTTTCATCAAAATCAGTCTCGGTATTTAACAAGGGGCCATTGACGATCGATGAAGATGCTTCTTGATCCTCAGCACCAATATCTACGTAGATGGGTTCCGCGGCCTCCCTGTAAAATTGGAATGTACATGTACATGTAGGAAATGAATAGGCACACAAACCTTTCCTTTGGTGAAAATAAAGACTTAAGGTCACAATCATTGCAGCATTGGTCGATTTAGTCACAATTCTACATGTAAATGGGGAGTTCCATTGCCATTGGTCCCATATCAGGTAACATCAGTCTGTGAAATGACTGGTTTCTTTGTTACTTTCAATAAGCTTTAAAAGACACAAGTTTGCCAATGTTGACCTTGCCGCACACTGTCATTAACTAAGCAAAACAAAGTCAAAAGTTTGATGCTCCAACCATGTCTACAGCCCTACATCATTGTAAGGTACTGCTCAGAGTACACCTGATCCCGGAAAATGGCCGATAATGAGATTTTTACACTGATGACGCTAACCTCTCTGGCACTTCATCTTCATCTGATGTTGACAGCGCATAATCCAACAGTCGACTATAATGCCCCCTGGTAGCTTCATCTACCCGTAACTTTTGGTGAAAGTCCGGAGAAAAGGCAATCTCCTCAAAATGCCTCACCGCAGCAGCACCCTCATCAAATATCTTATCTTCATTGTCAGTGTTACTATTCTCATGATCATCCCCCTGAAAGCTATTCTCGTCGTTATCAAAGTTAGACGTCGACGTTTGACGCGAGACGTTGTAGAGTTCATCTTCGTGGTCGGAGGAAGGATCACTAGAAAATACTTCATTGAGGTTATTTGGGATGTTTGGTATATTGAAACTCTCCTCCATTGACCCAACACCGCCGATGCCATCATCATCAGAGTGAGGGTCTAAGTAACCACGGTTATCCGCACACTGCGCACGTAATCCTCTAGCACTGTGATTTAGTTCAATGGTGTTTAATTCGGGATATTCCACTTCCGGAGACCAGAGTGATAATGATTCAGGGGTTATGGCACAATCTATGCTGCTATCCGATGTGTGCGACACACTACCACAGACACCAGAGAGACGAGAATTAATATCACGATCACAGGAGTTTATTATCGGAACACAATCGTCCATAGCGTTGTCTTCAACACTAGTATCACTTAAATCATTGACATGCATGTCTTTCCAGCTGTTGTTTTTTGAGGTCACTGTCCTATCCTCACTGAGACTATCATCACGATCGAACACTGGCGACTGAAGCACCTTTTTACCAGTCTCTTTCTGATGATTATTGTCAAAATTACACGCCCCAGTACAGTTTTTCCCGATCAGATTACTATCGCTATGCTGGTATCTGTTGATATCCTCATCAGATGAAAAGTTTTTTTCATCACCTGAATTCATGCAATCAAAATTGCTATGTCCCACAAAATCAGTTTCGATGAAATCGCCCTGATCATCGGACTCCATAGTATTTGTCATACAGGAGGCATCAACATCGTTTATATTTTCTATCCCATTATGAAAAACATCAGGACAACCCTCATCAAGATCCTGACTTGTATAATTGTACGACGTTGCGATCCCATCATCTTCAGATGATGGAGTATGTATTTCATCATTGACCGCATCATAATCGGACCAAATGCGACTCCGTCTTTGGTCATGGTTCTCGTTATAACAATTAGTACCCAGACCATCGTCAGTTTGACTACTACTAGTGTTCACACCATTGCCATTTGCCTCATCAGCTCTCTCTGCACCACCACCCTCATGACGACTGTCATTACTCAGAAACTGCAAAAGATGAGCATTCGCTTGAAAGTAATTGTTCATGTCATCTCCATAATCCGTACTTCTGGTACTAGTACAAGTAATACTTTCTGCACTCCTATGCCGAACTCTTGCCTGATGGTTACTATTGTTTGTTACTAATTCATTTGAAAACGGTTCCACTTTCATATTTTTAAACAGTTGCTTTGCTGACTTCAACGGTAGTGATCTCCTTGCACATATCTTGCATCCTTCATTGCAAAAGGTATCCGCGTTGAAATGATAATTCTGGGCACCAGGGTGAATATTCAGGTCGTCTTGACTGTAAGTACAGCTCCGAGAAATAGCCACATCGCCATTAAATCCGTTACACACAGGGACATCATTCTCAGGATCATGAGGACTTGGAATAGATGCACCACAACTGCCGACTCGGTGATGATGGCACCTGTTGTGGATCTTTTGCTTCGACGAAGCAGGTGCATTTTGCTGATCAGCCTTCATTGCTTCCATACCAGGAGTAGGCCTATCTGAAGAAGAAAAATAAACATTCATCATCATCATCAACATCATCGATCATTTCA
The DNA here is from genome assembly GCF_910592395.1 of Lineus longissimus. Taxonomy (NCBI): domain Eukaryota; kingdom Metazoa; phylum Nemertea; class Pilidiophora; order Heteronemertea; family Lineidae; genus Lineus; species Lineus longissimus. The sequence goes on along the minus strand of NC_088318.1, from coordinate 17,566,242 downwards.
TGTTTGTTATAAGTCGAGGAAGAGCAAAAAAGTGGCAATGAATTCTTCAGTTACGCCACAAAGATGACTGTCAGTCCTCCAATATAATCCTCCTTTCTTTTAAAGTTTGTGAATAAAAGAGCTGGAAAGTCAAACTACCCGAGATGAAACTAGCTTCCACTGTCTGTGTACAAAATGCACAGGGATTTGCACTGCGGCTGCAGCCATTTTTCTTGTTGAATGGAAACTTTTGTGCCAAACCGAGGCAATTTCAACAACTAAACAAACCTGCATCAAGGCAAATGTTACATTTCTTCGACCGAGAAAATATTGAAGTTTCACGGCATAGACACTGTATCGAAAAATATTTTCATTTGGTGGAGAAAAACGTGAATAAAGAGCACCTTTAGACTGAACAGTTGAGGTCTGTCTGCCATATTGTATTGCATGCATTGACAAATCACATAAGGCCATGGGAATGATTAATCTGGTTTACCGTCCGTCAGCGGGTATAGTTGATACTAAATCACGACCAATCATGACCAATCATGACCAACACTTCAAAAACAGAGTAAATGTGGTTTAAAACCATTTAAATAATATATATTGTGCTTCTGAAGAAATTCCATGAGTTTCAGTCATTTTGGGTGTTAGGTTTTTGAGTTATTTAGAATGCAAGGGCCAAGGCATGCCAATCGACTAACCGAATCGGGCTAGGGCCTACCGTCGCCACATTTGTTAGTGCTGGATCGGTATTCGCTGGATCAACCCCTCGCCCACCCTACCGGTAGGCCTACACCGGTACCGGTTCTTAATTCAAGTGTTTTTGTTATCACTGTTTCAGACACTTGTTGCCAATGTTGGAAGAGGAAGGACCAAGGTGCCATCGTCGATGAGTTAACCCCCGTCTAAAATTAAAAGTTTTTTTCAAAATAATGAAAAAATTTGAAATACGCTCTGAACCCATGCGGTGTATGACCATGCAACTCGGCCTATTACCAACTCGGCCTACCAACTCGGCCTGGGTAAATCATTGGTTTATTTGGCATAAGTTTTCGATATTCATCAAAATTACAAGTCATTCGGTAGCTGTGACTTCCTCATCTCTCTTATCATGTTGTCAACACGGTGGAGCAGCCAGGACTGATTCGGCCTGCATGGCTGTGACTTCCTCATCTCTCTCACCATGTTGACAACTTGGCAGAGCAGCCAAGACTGATTTGGCCTGGCTGTGACTGTCTCATCTCTCTCACCATAATTATTGTCAAAACGGTGGAGCAGCCAGAACTGATTCGGCCTGGCTGTGACTGTCTCATCTCTCTCGCCATAGACAGTGCGGCGAAGATTGATGTGGCCTGGCTGTGACTGTCTCATCACTCGCATCATGTTGTCAGTACGGTGGAGCAGCCAGGACTGATTCGGCCTGGCTGTGACTGCCTCATCTCTCTCACCATAATTATTGTCAACACGGTGGAGCGGCCAGAACTGATTCGGCCTGGCTGTGACTTCCTCATCTCTCTCACCATGTTGACAACTTGGCAGAGCAGCCAAGACTAATTTGGCCTGGCTGTGACTGTCTCATCTCTCTCACCATATTAACAACTAGGCAGTGCGGCGAAGACTGATGCCGCCTGGCTGTGGCTGTCTCATCCACAGACAACTTGGCAGAGCAGCCAAGACTGATTTGGCCTGGCTGTGACTGTCTCTCATCTCTCTCACCATGTAGACAACTTGGCAGAGCAGCCGAGACTGATTCGGCCTGGCTGTGATTGTCTCATCTCTCTCGCCATATTAACAACTAGGCAGTGCGGCGAAGATTGATGCGGCCTGGCTGTGACTGTCTCATCACTCTCATCATGTTGTCAACACGGTGGAGCAGTCAGGACTGATTCGGCCTGGTCTGAGTAGCCCAAAAATGGACTTTGAAAGCAAGCAAAATTTCGCAAAAATTTCAGACAGAGCGTTATGGACTTGGTACACTATGTATATGTAGCAATAACACTGCCATGTTGCGCTATGAAGGGGGAGGGCACATCCAGAAGACATGGGGCACCACGTAAAACCTGACACAATTGGGGACAAGGCGCACCAAGTAGCGAAAAGGAACATCCATTAGAGGGAAGGGCCAGGCCGGTCTACTGTCTCAATGGCAAACGTCATTTCTGAAGAACATGGTCCTCCCCAGCAGATAAACAACATTTAGAGCCACGGTAAATCCCCCATGCATTTAGTGTCACATCTTCACAAGTCTTCGTGACTGTCACTAGATAGGTATAGTATAGTTAAGATAAACCGCATGATTAAACCAGGTTCATACTTGCTTTGACTTGATGAATGACGGATCTGCGGGAGCTGGTTCGGGTTCCAGCTGTAAATCGTCCCCCGCCCTAAAAACGGGCGGTATTTTAAATTTTATGCAAATGCCTAGTTCCAATTTCTTAGCTCAGATGGCGGTACCTGACAGTTACGAAGACTTGTAAAGATATGGCACATATGGATTTACCGTGGCTCTAGGTTGTTTATCTGCTGGGGAGAACCATGTGAATCTTCAGAAATGACTTTCGCCAATGAGACAGTAGACCGGCCTGGCCCTTCCCTCTAATGGATGTTCCTTTTCGCTACTTGGTGCACCTTTTCCCCCCAATTGTGTCAGGTTGTACGTGGTGCCCCATGTCTTCTGGATGTGCCCTCCCCCTTCATAGCGCACCATGGCAGTGTTGCTACATAGTGTACCAAGTTCATGCCCTTTTACTAGGCGTATTCTGTCTGAATTTTTTGCGAAATTTTGCTTTCTTTCAAAGTCCATTTTTAGGCTACTTTTACCAATGATAACTTGTAATTTTGATGAATATCGAAAGCGTTGATAATAAACTTCACAAAAATTCCCTTCCAGCGGCCATGTTTTTTGTTGTTGACGTTTTGAGAGGTGTTCAGAAAATTCGTGATATTTCTTTAACTATTAAAATTATCGATTGTTTGTTGACATATTCATAATCTTTGTATCACCCTTCACATAACAAACTTAATATTTTATTTAAAAAATGTTTTTAAAATATCTTAAGTTGCCTTAGAAGTTGGTCTGTTTTTTCTTATTTAGAATTCTGAGAATTACAGACCTTTATTTCTTCAAAATCAAGGTACTAAAATTTTTTTTTTTTCACAAATTTCTTTCTGAGCATATGTGGAAACCGTTGTTGGTCTAATATCACTTTAGATTTCATAAAAATCTCCACTAATAAAAAAGTGAGAGCCAAAAAACAAGGTCTGTAAAGTCTTTGGTCTGTAGAATAGACCCTGCCCGGTAAACCGAATTACTCATTCCCTTGGCCTAATGCAATATGTTTTCGCATTTCGACCAATCAGATTTAAGATTTTATCGCTGTACATTTTTCACACAGCTTGTACATTGTTTACTAAGAAGAAACAGGCAGCAAATGCACCCATCATTGCCCATTTCATTCTGGAAAATCTCCTGAAATGTGTTGTTTTATGTGCTCTCTGATTTTGTATAGATAATGTAAATAATGGAAAACAATCCTGGTTAGTTTGATAGTGAGAAGCCTTCGTCTAAGCCTAAGGCCAGAGTCGATGTTTTTATTTTCTGGTTTTCCACTTATTTTCTCTTCGTCAATTCGTGCATGTCGTGTGTGTAATGAATGTGCACTGCAGTACCAGAGACAGAGTACATGGAGTAGAAAATGTATCATTCATAGTAAGATGATGATGTTCCATTCTGTATGGACAGTTGAAACGAGGGCCTAACTACAGAATAGCCGGGACAGTAGTAGCTCTGTACATTCATTATGTACACGCTGTCCCTCGCTCTGTACATTATGTAATTGTACACACATTCCTATCATTTAGCTCAGAGAGAGTGTCCCGGTATTCTGCAGTTGCTCCGAAACAAGGACAAACCATATCCCAAACAAAACTAACGCACACGTCGAAACACGTCATCAGTATCACTATCAGCAGAAGGCGTAGGCCTACGACATACGGTACGGGTAGGAAAACTTCTGACTACCATAACGTAATCACGCCAACGTCAACGGACACTGCAACAGGCTGTTGAACAGCATAAGCAAGCCACTCTGACTCTGACCCTGCCTTTGTGGCTTTGTTCCAGGTGAAACGCATGACTGGTCAGCACACAAATTGCCAAACAAACTTCTATGAAAAGATCCATTGGTTTTGCTTGGGCTGGTGTGTCTTCGTTGAAATCGACCTTTTCGTAGAAGTTTGTTTGGGCGCTGATTGGTCTTTGTCGAAAAGGCCTATCGCCCATTCGTTCTAGCTCGGATGTCTGCTTCCTCTGAATCTATGAACCACTGACTTACATGTTGTCTGCATGCCAGATAGATCCCTTGGTAAAAAGTTTTGCTTCTTTTTTCAGAACACAAATGGACAATATTCTGCTCTGGACTACAAATTTGTGAATTAGTTCTTCATTTAGGAATAGTGACTTAGCTTTGTGAAACCTCCAAGGAATGTGTCTTTCACTAAAAACTCGCCCAACAACGAATCATTACAGGCAGCACTATGAGAGATCAGACTCTGTGTGTGATTAGGATATCCGTGTATATTCTAATATATCTGAGTGGAGATTATCATGTTTGGACAGATGAAATACATGTTGTGTCGCAGCCACCCATCCCTACAGCGTCACCCGTACATACACCTAAACCAGATGGATCGTTCTCATTCGCCGAGGCAGGTCAGGCGAACTGTAGCAGATCCAGTAAAATCAAGAATATCAAAACGGAATACAAGACTAGTGTGATAGAAAATGGTAAGTACATGTAAGAGTCCATAGTGTACTGTTAGACTTGTCAATAGAAAATCTGTCTGAAATATTTCAGCGTTGTTGCTAGAAATCTCCCATAACGTCTCACTGATCTTTATAGTTCTAATTCAACAGTGCAAATATTGATACAGTTCGCAAATCAGCAAATTTAATCTGAGTAATGCCATTTGATTTTTCATTATCATGAACTCTGTTTACAAACATGGCGTGTTGACCGGATTGAATTTGGAATCATTTCAAAAGTTCACTGGATAGGACAGATACATGTACATGTATGACGTATGACTCTTCTGCTGAGCCAAGTTCTGAATGTTATTGCGTGCAACTATGCACAAGATGTTGGCTTGCAACTGAAATTCATTGCAATACATCCAAGTATTGACTTAATATCGAGTTTATTATTTGACATGGCTGACTCTTGGTTGCACATGTTGGCGCTCATAATGCAACCACATGTTCCGAATCCTAGTCTCAAGTATGCACAATGCATGCAATGTTGGCTCCAAAAATTCAATGGACTGCAGCATTGATTTGATGTGCAATTACTTGGTCATGTTAGTCAATAAAATGTTTAGCAGTGTATTACAGTTACACATAGAAGAGCATTTTTCAGCTATGTTCAATTCATTCATTTCATTTCTGAGTCGGCCCCTCTGACTACTACATGTAGTACTTGGAAATACATGTAGTAGATGCACACTGGCCCCATAGCGGGATTCTACTTCAAATTCAAAACAAAAATATGTGTGCAAAGTCACCCTGGTTAGGTAGTTTCTGATTCCAGCACAATCAAAGATGGGGATTGTCTCTTTCTTTAGCACTCAGCCCCTTTGCATTTATAGAGAATGTAGTTTATGGTTCAAGAGTCTCTTTTTCTGTACATATTTCAGGTTTTTGCTGCTTGGCACATTCCTACATCTGTACATTGTAAGGTTCCAATGTACGAGGTCCAATTTTACATCGTTACACTGATCTGACGCATGGTTTGCAACGTCTGGGGTCCAATTACTTCATGTTGTTGATGACTAATGAACTTTTAAAATCCTCCCATGTATAAAGTATTATCAACACTCAAGCAAGATTTCAAGAACAATGAACATTAAAAATGACCTACCGGTATCAATTTTCTTTTGCAGAATATATTGTGATCTTCAGCGGATATTATGCAACAAAAACCCGAGCCACTTACATCACTGCCTCACTTCGTGATACTGGTATCATCTCTTGGAATATCATTCATCGCCATAATGCAGCTGTTGACAATTATCCAAGTGACTTTGATGTGCTGCAGGTGAGAAAAAGAAATGAATAAATTGTAGAATGTACCAAAGACATGGTAACAAGGCCAGTAACCCAATTGGTGCCTTACTGTAGTGGCATGGATAAACACTCATCCCTCCTTGGACTGGTGAAGGAAGAATATTCCCACAAGAATTGTACCTCCAGGAGCAGAGGGAATGCCGAGACGAAGAAGAGGATGAAGAAGCTATCAATGAATTCTATACAAGATGATCTGACTTGTCCATTCCTGTCACTTTATCAACTTAACTTTTTTTTCCAGCTGAGTGGTAACTCCCAGGATGGACTCCAGGCCCTGCGTGGTCACCCCTACATCAAGACTGTTGTCCCACACAAGATGGTCACCAGAACTCTCAAATATGTTGGTAGGTTCAAATCCACTTTCCTGTTAATGATATCTGAGATATCAATATGATACCTTTACATACTCTTGTACACCTAGTTTGATACCACCAAAACAACGAATTCAGCAGGGCCGCTGCTTATCTCTGTGCGTGGCATGTAGATGTTCTTGTCGGTTTTATCAATTTGCAGGTTGTCCAAGTGCTAATAATGTCATTGAATCTCACCTTTTGACTTAGATATTTTACACACAGAACTTTTTTTTCTTCAACTTCAAGTTAAATTTTCGTGTCACTCTTGCAGATGAAGACGAAGGCAATGAGCCCAACACCACAGATGCTGAGAACAACCATGAGAAAGATACAAGCGGCGTCCTCTACGTTTCCGATGAGGAACCAGACGGTGAGGTCGAGGATGAGGAGGAGATTCATTTCTCCGGCCCAAGGAAACCACCGCCGTGTAATAAGATGGATGACTTCCCGTGCTGGTCGCAAAGTTTCCATTCGTCCCGGCCGATTAATAATAGGAAGAGTCTCACACTGGTAAGAATTCGTGTGCAACCTTTTCCGCCCAATTTTCTTGTGTAGATTCTTCTGGTTACTACATTGGAAGAAAAATGATTTACAGTAACCTCATTTCTCAAATGACCCGTAATCCTTTATTTTCCAGAGTGATGCATACTGGCATTCCACAGTGCGGCATCGCAATCGGAAACTCCTGCGTGCAATACCCCGCCAGATCACAAACGCCATGCAGGCTGAGCGACTCTGGGGAATGGGGTATTCAGGTTCCGGGGTCAAGGTGGCCATATTTGACACTGGTCTGGCAGAGGATCACCCCCACTTCAGGAAGGGCCGCATAAAAGACAGGACCAATTGGACCAATGAGAAAACACTGGATGATGGTAAGCAGGTTTCGTGAATCAAATTTTACCTTGATCCGTGGCATGAACATTCCACCGAAAAAGTCCATCAAAGTAAAATACATTCAGCTCTTGTCTATTGTTCTGTCTTTAAGGTCTCGGCCATGGCACGTTTGTCGCCGGTGTGATAGCAAGTCACAAGGAATGCCTTGGATTTGCTCCTGATGCCGATCTCTATATCTTCAGGGTCTTCACGAACAATCAGGTATCTTGTTTGACTTCTCAGTTTGACTTAGACTGACTTGGAGACAGGCAGTTGAACCCAGGACCTCTTTATCACAAGCCCATGACCTAGGTGACTAGACCACCATGGCTCCAAATCAAAGCCCTTGCATGATTGATCTTGTGGAAGTAAAGAGTCCCTGTATTATTTGTGGAATTATTCAGAGCAATCAAATCTTTAAAAAAAACAATATAAAAAATTATAAGATTATCACTTTTCTTGATATGGTGGTATATTCTTATCATTTCCAGGTGTCGTACACTTCATGGTTCCTCGATGCATTCAACTATGCCATCCTGAAGAAGATCAATGTACTTAACTTGAGTATCGGAGGCCCTGACTTTATGGATCATCCATTTGTGGATAAGGTGTGGGAGCTGACAGCCAATAAGGTCATTCTCGTGTCGGCGATTGGGAATGATGGTCCGTTATACGGGTATGTGTTCTGGCTCATTAGGCTGAGCATCCATTGATGGTTTGTTGTGCAATTTTTCCTTGAACCATGTTCACCTGTGACCTTGTGGTGCGCTACACACAAAACGAACCTTTGTTTGGCTTTGTGTGGGACATGCTCTGGAGATAATGGAAACAACGCCACAAGTTCACAAGGAAACAGCCTATGGATATATGTATGCATCATTAGAGCGTTCAAAGCATGAATATAATACATTGAAAGCGGGTGGCAAGCAGGTTAATGCCACCAGACCCAAGAGGAAATCCCTGATGGCTGAGGTAGGGCAGGTTTGAGAAGCCTTCCCTCTGTGAAGAAGCAGGCTCATCCTGTAGCCACAATGCCATGCTGCACCAGTCAAATGTACATAACGTATTAGTATTAACTCAATTTGTCAGTTTGAAAACTGTTTTATTTGCCAACCCTTCCTTCTGTTCCAGAACATTGAACAATCCTGCTGATCAGATGGACGTGATTGGAGTTGGAGGTATCAACTTTGACAATCAGATAGCCAAGTTCTCATCACGTGGAATGACAACGTGGGAACTACCCTCGGGGTACGGACGAATGAAACCAGATATTGTGACATACGGGTCTGCCGTCCGTGGGTCAGCTATCAGGTAAGTGTCAATGGTCTTGTACAGCTGGAAACCTCACTGGTTTTGGCCAACATACTGCCCGAGAGTGAATAGAGATGAAGAAGGACAGAAATCTACTGGAGATGGCAGCACCAGGTCTCACTGCGATTGTACCTCTCAGCAATGTTGCAATAGTTTTGCATAATCAGAATCTTACTCACTGATTCCAAGTTCTCATGAAGCCAGTTTGATTGTCTTGCAGGGGTGGTTGTCGTACGCTGTCTGGAACAAGTGTCGCCTCGCCAGTGGTGGCCGGAGCTGTCACTCTCTTATACAGGTAAACAACCTCAAACAATTCTCAGTCATTGTGAAGGCTGACTGCCTCGACTTTTGTCATTGGAATAAGGGCAAAGGCTAGTTCCTTAATCAGAAAGATCACGATGGCCTAGACTGTCAAAGTGTCTTCTGTCGCATTCAAATTCAAAGAAGATTTTCTAATTTATTGCAGTGCTGTGCTGAATCGAGCCAACGTGATCAATCCAGCAAGCATGAAACAGGCTCTCATGGCCTCGGCAAAGAGACTGGACGGCGTCAACATGTTTGAGCAGGGTCATGGCAAGCTGGACCTTGTCAAAGCATATCAGTTGTTACGCAGCTATAAGCCGCAGGCAAGCTTGAGCCCAAGTTACATTGACTTCACCGACTGTCCTTACATGTGGCCATATTGCTCCCAGCCGATGTATCATGGATCGATGCCCGTCGTTGTCAATACGACCATCCTGAATGGGATGGGAGTGTCGGGGAAAATAGTGGACAAGGTATTAAATTAAACGAAATATTTTTTTCAATTTCCTTCTCCTTCTTGAATTGATGTGTGTTACTATAACCCTATCGACCTTGGATCTTCTTGTCAACATCACATCAGAAAAGTGGTTTCCCCAGTTCAGACGTCCAGCCACACTGCTAGAAAGTACTCACTTGATCAGATGAGGAAGTGGTCTGAGAAGGAAACAAACACCTCAATTCCCACAAGATCTTACCGTTACAGTCCTGCTCAGCAGAGCAAGTTAATCCTTTCAAAGATCGAAGAGTTTGGTTCGACAGTTGACTTTTTCTTGCAGCCTGTTTGGCAGCCCTTCACCCCACACTTTGGAAATTACATCGAAGTCGCCTTCTCCTACTCGAACGTCTTGTGGCCGTGGTCCGGGTTCTTGGCTATGCAGATGTCGATCTCGAAGGCTGCAGCAAACTGGGAAGGCATCGCACAGGGGCAGGTCGTCCTTACAATAGAGTCACCACCGGAGGAAGATGAAAAGGTGCCAAGGGTGTCTGTGGTGAAGCTACCGATCAAAGTGAAAATCATTCCCACTCCACCTAGAAGGTAGGACTGCTGAAATATGGCATCAGTATTGTAATGTAGGTCGTAGTGACCTGCTAAATGGGGCCAGTTGCTCAATGATTGAGCTATCAGGCCCTGTAATAAAATGCAATAACTTCTTTCATTTGCTTGCAGTAAACGTGTACTTTGGGACCAGTACCACAACTTACGCTACCCACCAGGATATTTCCCACGAGACAATCTACGAATGAAGAATGATCCACTTGACTGGTAAGTGGTCTGGATTGATTGCTTGGAAGGACTTTGACCTGTATCTTGGGGAAAGCAAGAAGCACTCCTATTTGTCAGGCAGTGACAAGGGAATACTCTGCCCAGGATAGGTGAAAATCTCATTCGGTGCTGTCCTCAATTTCCTTCTCAGAAAATGTTCCTGTGGTCAATTGTATCGCAAGTTAAAAGCCCCATTCTAACTGCTCATCATATTGGTGTGAGTACCTGTCACTGCTGATCAACTTTTGATTTTCTTTACAGGAATGGCGATCATATCCACACAAACTTCAAAGACATGTACCAACATCTCCGAACCAATGGTTACTATGTGGAAGTGCTTGGGTCTCCCTTTACGTGTTTCGATGCGGACCAGTATGGTAAGATTAGACAATCTTTTGTAACATCCTCCTTTACTTGATATCAGAGAACTTTACCTTTACGCTTTCAGGAGCAGTATGGTAGTGGAGGCCACTTGAGACCATACACAGCACAGCACCTCAGGCCGGGTATTGGGGGATTCATGTTGTCACGGGTCACTTGTACGAGCATCTTTGTTGACTGAATCCTTCTTGTTGCAGGCACCCTGATTATCGTCGACTCGGAAGAAGAGTTCTTTCCTGAGGAGATTAAAAAATTACAGCGAGATATTGAGAAAGGTTTATCGGTGATCGTGTTTGCCGATTGGTACAACGTCTCCGTCATGAAGAAGGTCAAATTCTACGACGAGAATACGCGCCAGTGGTGGATGCCTGATACAGGTGGCGCCAATGTACCAGCGTTGAACGATCTCATTGCCCCATTTGGTATGGCATTTAGGTAAGTTATTATCACGTTTCTGGGCAGGTCCTTTTTAACAAACTTTGGCACAGAGATAATTATTCTTTTTCAGGGGATCACCCAACTGTTATTGAAACTTAATGCCCGCTTGGGCTTAAGTTAGAGCAGACCTTGTCTAATTCTTTCTCCTTTTAATATTTCAGTGATCAAGTCTATGAGGGAGATTTCACCTTTGGGTCCCACGACAGTGAGTTTAGAAATCTGGAATACATCTTTAACACTTCGCCTGAATGGAATGTGTGGCCCATATTTTATTGTGGTCCATTGCCATTAACAGCTGTAGAAGCAAGGTCCCTTTAATCAGAATGAGATGAGAGGCCTATGAGGAGGAAAAACAGTTCAGTTCGGATCACGCCAATAAGAGTTAATTGTGGTTGTGACATCCTAAAAAGGGTTAAGCTGCTTATCACTGTTTATAGAATTCTTGTTTGTCTGGATGTCTTATTGTGATATTTATCTTTTTCAGTGTACTATGCGTCTGGTACAAGCATTGCCAAGTTTCCTGAGAACGGCGTTATCATCAGTGAAACATTAAAAGATCAAGGTAGGTAATGCTTTCAACTGGCAAGAATCTTTTTTATCGGCCAGCAACTCATTCCGTCGTTATACAGAGTTACAGAAACCATTCTAAACAGTTATTGGTATTCTTTTCAGGTTATGAGGTTATAAAGGGGGAGAGCCTTACCGCTGAGAAGGTACCAATCCTCGGTCTACACCAAGTGAAGGCCCAGGAGTCTAGTGGACGTATTGTCCTCTACGGAGACTCCAACTGCCTCGATAAGAGTCACCTTCAGCGTGACTGTTTCTGGATGTTGGACGCTCTGCTACAATACACGGTACATGGGACGGTGCCGCCTGTGTTTTTAGAGAAACGCGTCGCAGCAACGTTAAATGCTGTGGATTTACCTCAACGCATGGAAGGTAGGAATTAACAATTTGCCCAGTGATTATCACAATTTCTCTGATAGAGGTACTTTAGATACTTGAGACTCTTATTACTGTCAATTGCCAGGAATATTGCTTTCTTCAAACAAATCCATTTGTCCATTTTCAGGGAACCACCTCCATCGATATTCTAAGGTTCTTGAGAACCACCTGGGTTCAACCCAAACGCGTCCATTACCAGCCTGCCCTCACTTGGTCTGGGCTCAACCCAGCCCTATCAATGCATCAGCCCCAGTGTGAGTAGTACATAGAAATGTGTAGAATAGTTAAGGTTCTAGAGAACAACTTTGGATCAACCTAGACATGTCCTCCACCTCACTCTAGTATATCAAATAGTCCGGGCTCAACCCAAATGATAACTTATTGTCTGAAGATTTATTTCATAGCAGAAAAGTACTAATAACTCTGATTTGATGCGAAAAATCTAACTTTATTTGATGACTTGATTTTCCCTCGGCCGTGGATCGAGTTTGTTTACAATATGCAGCGCCATCTTGGAAACGCTGTGACGTCACCGCAGTATCCTCCTTGGGCTCAACCCAGCCCTGAAAGCTCGCCATTAACATGTTAATGAACCTTGATATTATGGATACATCAAAGTACAATATTTTCATCCTTGGACACTTTTGCGTGACTCTTCCAGCTAAACCATATTCCTTTATTGTTACAGCAATCTATTCACGCACCAAAAGCTTTTATCAATAGGCCTGGAGCCACCACTCCCCCTGGTGCAGAAGAGAGAAAACATTGCTCCAGTTGGAATACAGGATAACCCAGGAATCAACTCTGGCTGGGAGAAGGTCCCAGGAGGCCAGGGAATCAACTTTCAGGATCACTTGACCATGTTCCCTATACTAGCGTTTATTGCCATGGTGCTCGTTCTCGGGTTCTTTCTTAGTCAGTTAAACAAAGGCAAATCAAAACCAAAAAGAAGGAGGCCGAGATTAAGAAAGGTTCATCGAATAACTTATACGTCTAATATGCCTGGCGTATAGTTAAAAGTTCAGTTAGTTGAGTTGTCAGTTTTATCTCAGTGAGAGGGAAAATTCTTCTTCAGTATTACCTGCATTTATTAGTACCCATTAAGATACTGTGTAGACACTATTCAGCCAGTTTTGATGGTTTTGCATCATGTTGAGTTCACCGTTACACAACTTCTTTCTTTTGATAGTGTTCTCAAAGAAATGAGATTTGTTAACAATATCAGTTGATTCGGGTTGTACATGTATGGTGTCATGAGTTCCCTCTCGCTGAGATTTTATAGCTTTTTCATAGCAATTGTAAATTTGTACATATTGGGGACATCACCGCATCATCTTTTCTCATTTAAGCTACTTTACCCTTTTGTTTAGTGCAATAGCGAATGTGTACTCCTTGTGTTTTGTCCTCGTCTTGCCACTTCATCAATCTTAGAATTTGGCAAGTTGCCCTCGATTTATTCTGTTACTCTAGTAGGTTTGATGCAGTAGCTAGCTGCATTGCCTCAATCAACGCTAAGGAGCCAATCAGATAATGTACATGTTGTTTTTATGTCTATTGAACCACCACAGGGAGCCGCTGTGGTGTAGTGGCTTGGACCCTCGACCAGCGGTCAAGAGGTCCCGGGTTCGATCCCCACTGTCGGCGTGAGACTGTAGGCTGGTCTCTCTGTCTTACTTGCCTCTCTGCACCCAGGTGTATAAATGGGTACCGGTCAGAAATGCACGGATGGTAGCGCTGGTTGAGCAGCTCATCTGAGGTCTACTGAAAGGTTTCAGGACAGACTGAGGTTAAAGTGTAAAGTCGGATGATAACCTATATTGTAGTTGATATCAGACTATAAACCCTAAATTTTAACTTTTTAACTTTTTTAACCACAGCAGCCAGTATGGAAAATTACCTGTTTCTGAGATTGGTTTCTCATTGTAGTTGAGATTGTAATTGAGATTGGTGTATATCATATTCGAGATTGTTCTTCAGTCATTCTTGTTATTACATCCTTGTGATACATGTATGTGGCCCTGTCCATACAACTTTCAAGCTTTGTTTGGATGATACTGGCTTGGGTAAACAGAATAATCTAAAAGTTAAGACCTGACAATACCTTCATACTGTCTTTTTGCATGTCTTTTATATGAATCACTGCGTGCATTTGTATATACATGTAATGTAAAGAGTGTGCTGCATCTTCCAGTTGAACCTCATAGCTGATCTGCTTTTGGTTTATTGGTAAAGAAGTGGTATCGCCTCCTGTACATATTGTCCCATCATTATATTTTTACTGTCTTTTGGTCCGTTGTTAATTTATTCGTACCTCCAAGAGATCACAATGGGTTAAATCAGCCAAAAGTGTTAGGAAAATGGATTAATGTTTTGGCTACAGGAATTAGTGTATTGTAGTGAGGTTTTATAGTTTTTCACCTAACACGGTTTATTGGCGATGAGTAAACTGTTCTGTTCAGTAAGAATCACTGTGTCCTTCTCCATGTTGGTAAGAAGAAACAGTTGTAATAAATAACAGTAGAACCACCCTAAGTAGATGGAAATTAAAGAACCTCTCCCATCACTTTCAAAGTACGGTTTGTAAATAAACCCTTTTTGAAGCAAAGCTTTTGAAGCCCAAGTTGTTCGATATTTGTAAATAAACCGTACAATCTTGAATTAACATGTTGTCTTGGTTTTCTTTACCTTTCCTGCATTTTGAAATGTACATGCAAGTCCTTATTTGGCACTTGATGCAGTGCAATGTACATGTACTGTCACCAAGTGCTTTGCATTCATTGCCTAGCCATATCCAGAGACCTTTCTGTAGAAACCAATGAGCGCACGTACTTCAGACCATTTTGAATCGAAGTAATTTGGGCAGCCATCTTGAAATTCACTCCAGGTATCTATCAGAAGTTGATAGCCCAGTGGGAGTATAAGCCAGGAACAGGTTGATCCTCTGTCTCTCCTGTTAGAATTGTCCCTGCAGGTCACCTGGTTGTCTCAATCAAATATTTATGAGGAGTGGGTGGGTCTATGTCCTGCATACAGCACCCTTCACCTTCGATGAATAGGATTGATAACCCGTACTATTGCCTTGCTGGCTTATCTGCGCTCTCACCGTTTCACCATTCTGACCTCGAGAAGTCGCCGTGACACTGGACAGAAAGGTTGGTTATCATTCAATCAATTAAGCAATCAATTACTCTTTCTAGTGCCGTCCGCATGATTGTTCCGGGAAAAAATAAATCCAACTACATAACATAGCTTATTGTTTGTATTGGTCAAAACTTTATTAATAATCAATCAGTGTCTATATATAGAGCAGAATAACATCGATTTATTCAATCCTGGATGTTTTCTAGTAATCGGGCCCATTCATGAATCAATGTTAGGGCCTTGTGAAAATCTTCTCCCTTACTGCAGATGATGATATCAAGGATTGACATGGAGATCATGAATGGGGTCCCGTAAGACGTATTTCTTCACACCACTAAACTAAATGAGGCAGAACACCCCCCCCCCCCAGAACACAACTCGTCAAACAAAATACTACATCACTAAATGAAGGGCAACGATTAACTAAATGTTTTAAAGGGTTAAAACTTTAACCCCATTACTAGAATTGAACATCACACTGAATTATAAATTTAAGATCATGCAGGCCAAGTACTTCAATATCTTCTCTTGTGTGTCACAACTTTTACTGTAAAACCAGTAAAGCACACACAATATCTTCTCTAATCCAATACAGTGCTGTTTTACAAAAACAGTCGTATTTCAAAGTACTTGGCCCTTATTGTCAACAAAACTAAAGAGAGATACAATCAAGCTGATATTAACCTAAACCAGTAATACACCGCAAGGCCTATGTGGTTCAACTATAGCATCTTCTTACATGACCATGATGATGTACATGAAGAGCCTCTGCACATACGCCACATACATGTATGAGCAACGATATCAAAGGCAACAGTTGAGCAACAAGAATTAGTATTGCTGATGTCACGAAGAGAATACATGTACTTCGATAAAGGAAATTTTACGTTGCCCCTCTGCTGCCCACAATTAACTTGCCCGTGTATGCCGCGACGGTCATCAGTAATAAATTGATGCTGCGCCTGTTACGGCAATGACTGCTGCAACTACAAGTGCTTGAAGAACAGACACCATCTACACTAGCGTTAAGTTGGTCGCAAATATGATAGAAAAAGATAGAAATGCACAGAACTAAATACACTTGGTCCTCTACAATATGCCCTGATAAGGTATGGTGTAAAATCCACACAAAATATACAAATGCCAATAAAATAATGTGATCACACCTTCTTAAAACTTAATCGACATATACAATACATGTATGCTGTAAAACAAACCTATACTGAAATCATCTGTTTTTCACCACCCATTTATGAAGGGATGCCTGAATGAGCTGGGCAAAGAATCGGACGTTTGTTCCTCTTTGTGAATTTTATCCTTTGAACACCACTCGCACAAAAATGCCTCTAAAATGCCAGTCAATGTGCAGAGTATTAATGACTGATGGGTCATTCTGGAAGCTTCATTCGATTGTCCCCTTTTTGATACTGGCCAAAGAGTGCGAAAATAAAGGGTATTGTGTTGAGCATGTGAAATTTCCTCGACAGTAAGCCAAATAATAATAAAATTCCATTCTTTTAGAACCTCGATTTCTATACTAGATCAAAATCATCTTAATTCGTTTGATGTTGCAGACAAAGAAGGCAAGAAAGGACTTTAAAATGAGTTTTTGGTTTTGCTGACCAACTTCAAGCGAACTTTAAGAATAAAGACTTTGGTGTTTTTTCCGACCAGTAGCTTCATTCCTGGTTAAGCGATCGTCCACGAACATATCTTTTGATTCAAAGACAAATCCTTCGAAAAAGTAGACCATTTAGCCAGACGGATTGCTAGAACATTTCGGATGACTAGTCCCACTAACAACACAAAGTATAAAAGAACTCAGCAAAAACGCTCTCTTAAAAAGTTCCCAACAAATGCAATGCTAGACCCGATATCCCCCCATCCTCATCCGTGATGAAGCTTTATAATGGGCTTGGTGGATTATCATATCATCGCGCAATGCAATCATGTCAGAAACTAGTTTAAATTGGCTTAAACATGACAAATCGCCACAGGACTCTATCAAATATTTCATCTAATTTTCTCAACATGTCGATTCAGGTGTAGGGATGAAAAATTTAGTAGTGTGCCTCCAACAATCAAACAACAATGTTATAAAAATGACTCCATAAGTTCTATTATGGGCAAGGTGACTTAGCGAAATCTGCGGAAATTGCCGAATATGTAGAATCTGGGCAGAAACAGCCTAAAAACAGTATAAGAATATCAATACTATTAAATATAATACTTTTATAGCGATATTAGCGTACTTTTTTTAGGCTATTTCCCCTCCATTTTCTGCAGATTTGTCAAAATTGCCATGCCCTCTATTATGTACACAAGTAATACTAACTGATGTAATGTATATTATGTGATAGACAAACAAATGAACAACCCAAATCAAAACCTGATAAAAGGCATCGATAGCAGTTACAACATTTCTTAACAATTTGTCTATGGGCCAGTCCAATGCATTATAACGCTCACTACGGTAATCTACAACGTTATGCATTGTGTCATGCACTAATGCCTGCACCAATTCATGAGACATGAATTTTGGGCTGCGCAGCAAGCCGTGTGATGCACTTGGCCTGAATACCGGTCTGTCATAACAAAATGGTTCATACCAAATGATACCATTTAAAAACGAGAGAATTACCGATTACTTTCTTTAATCAATCATTTTTCATCATGCAAGAACTATGATTTTCTATAAAACAATATCAAGAATTATTTTCTTGACAGTGCTATTTTGGGTTTGAAGTACGAAGCAAAGACATTCACAGACAGTGAGCATTCTTAACCGACTGCTAATCAGAAGAATGGCAATGAATAGTGACAGACAGTAAATATTATGATATTCAAGCGTTTTAATGAAAAATGAAGACTAGGACTAGAAAACAAGGCCTAACTCGTCACTTGAAGAACAATCAGTCGAACTCCAATTGTCTTTGCCGCAAGTAACTTGTTACACTCATTTGGGCTGTTTAATGGCAGAACCTGATATTGAGATTCATTATTTTCATTTGTGAACTGATGCTGATTAACTGCAGGGCAAATTTTCATCTCTCCGTATGGTCCTTGCACCATGAGGAAATGGATATCCACAGGATTCTGCACACGTGATTTCAAGATGAGTTGATACGTGATGTAGCGTTGACATGCCAGTGCAGGGTTTTTCATGTCATCGTTGACCTTTGCCTTTACGACCCACTGAAAGTTGAAAGCTGTGAAGCGACTAGTCTCGTAGTAAAGTCTCGTGATAAAATCATCCGTTCGATATGGTTTGAGCTGGAGATCTGGAAGCGGAAAGACATGATATATTTGGAGTGAAACCATTTAGTGAGAACATCTTCGACGCTTATGAAACATCAGCAACAGTAGCGGATTCAACATCCATGCATGTTATGTCAGAGATCAAGAAAAACGGATGCATGGTGTCATGATTCATTCAGCCTTAACAACAACACGTATAAAACTTTACCTAGAAACGTAATTTTTTCATACGACAACATGTTGAATATTTTGTCGTATATTTTCATCTCCTCGGCTCGTTTGTTGTCGTATGCGATGAGCGTATCCATGATTTCTGCACCAGTCTTCTTTGGATGAATACAGACTTCCTCATGTCCCTTCAACTCATGATAAGGGCCTTTCCACGGACAGCCAATCCGCTCATACGAGCAACTTGTGATTCTAAAACAGGGCAAAAGAGGAGGTAAGTTGAGCAAATGCTTGACTGCTTCAAATTAGAAGTTAATCTAAGAGAAAGAAGATCGGAGCTGCACTGCTCTTTATTACAACAGAGAGTATATAAAATGACCCAGAAACTTCTGAGCAGATACCAGGTTTCATATGGCTACCATGAGCCCATTTATGTCCTCTTAACTCTCTACTCCACTGATGTAACAAATTCAAGGCCTTGTTAAAGCATAGGCCTTATCTTCTGCATGAGTCATAACGGCCCCACATCCCTGGATCAAGCCAGATGTGTCACATTTAGTACTTGGGCAATTATCCAATAACCATGAAAGGACTATGATGTGCTGGATAGAATGACCCACACCAGTTGACAGTTTAGGCATCTACATACAAATCATGAACTTGTTCTATAATCAATAAGGGGGTGGGGGGAGTTTACAGTTTGCTGTCACGTCTGCAACTCATCTTGAATGGATTATTCTTTTCGCAGAAGTGAATAAAATGGAATAAAGTGTTAAGGCAGCAGTATTATAGCGCACATGGGTACCTAGAAGGGGATGGGGCCAGGTCGTAATGTCCCATGTTGACAGTTGAAGTCCACTGTTGATGCAGAGTTATAACCAATTTTCAGTATCACAAGCCAAACAAAGCTTTAGCCCTACTTAATATGAATTTTTCCAAGAGGCATGATACACAATGTGTTTTCCATGCTGCACTTTTAATTTTTTTATTTGGTACCATCTGCGTTTCTGGCTTGGATTGTCTTGCTGGTCCCTGGAGAGCTGTTTGTAGTGTAATGATAAAACCTAATAAATCATCCATCTGATGTGTCCCCTAGATGTAGGTCATTTAAAGAGTGTGAATGTAATAATAAACACAACCACCAGTTTTTGACAGAAGGGGCTAAAAACAGCATTATTATCTACTGGTGCGATGTGTAGAGGTTTCAATTTGTGTCCTTTTTTGGAGTGTCTTTGTTACGGAATGTCCAGCTTTTCCTATAAATAATGGTATGCTATGTTCTCCACAGAGGACAATAGATGGTGTGACATGTCCAAGGCGCCGTCTTCATTTACCTTTCAAGACACGAATACTCTTCATGCCTGTCCATCATATGTCTAGGGAGCTGTTGGGTGCAGAAATGGCACTCTGTTGGGAGCTCAGACACTGCCTTCTCCACTGCTAGATTCCTGGAGCAGAGGTGCTTGCTGATCTCACAGCGACAGTTCGGACATGTTGATGCCTCATCCTTGAGACGGGCGTCGGCCAGGAGATGTGAGAAACACATGGCGCACATCAAGTGGCCGTTTGTACACTGCAATGATGATGATTTGTGGTGAGATTATTTTAAAACATTTTTTCTCCAGAGGATATACTTGACTTCAGTTCTTGAAGCGGCCGAATTACATCGACTCAATCTCCATTGCAGAGGGGTTCTACTTGGTTGTCCGACATCGTCTGTCTATGCAAGTACATGTACCATCATCTCAAAACAGATATAGATAGCCTTTGCGCGTGTCCTACTGGATTCACTGTTGAGGCAGCCAAAATTTTTATGATTAATTCTTTGACATATGATCCATTATCCAAATAAGGGCATCATCAATCACTCATAATGTATTCAGATTACCAGTAATATAAAGAGGTTGTGCACATGGCAAATAATCATGAGCAGGCTCCCAGGTTAAATACAGCCTGCTGAAGCAATGCAGGGCTGAAGTATATGGGTCATCTGGAGTAACAAGATCTGATATCCTGAATAAACAGATTCCGTCCATACATAATTGGCTGGTAGCCAAATCACATAATTGCCTGGGAACAGATCACGTGAGTGTGTTGAACATTGACAGGTCGAATTTCGAGGATTTCGTCGAAGCAGAATAAAAGCGTGAAAAAGAAGTTGATAAACTATGAAAATAATCAAGAATAGGCAGATTATGAGTCAAAGGATTGACACCCACAGCTACTCATGATGCCAGGTAGCAGACGGAAAAGTTGATGGGCTTGAACGGAGCGCCATTGCTTGCTCGATGGAGTCTGGGATGAAGCCAGCTCCAAAAATAAAGCTCTGTCAAGTTCACAGAAATAATTACTGGCAACAAAATCGGGGCAGAAACAGGGAGGAATGAACTTTTGGTTTCATGTATGAAGAATTGGGAAAGATCAACCTTATTTTTGCACTGCAATGGAAGGGATTCCCTCACTCTTTTTTTGTGGTGATGTGGCTATATTGCAGACAGCTTACCTGATACATGGAGACTCGTGGAAGATCTAAACAAACCGTGCAACGCAAGATTCCGTTCAATCGGTCCTCCAATTTTTCATCTGCTTCGTTTATTTTGGTTTCCAGCTTTATTCTCTTTTGTTTCGGCTCCTCCGATTCATTTTCTGTCGTATCTATAGAATGTATTTCAACAGAATTGTCAGGTTGTTCTTCATTTTGCGAACCAGCTGATGTGCTTGCTTCGACCTCGGCCATTTTGTTTGTTATGATTTTTCAGGGATCACATGACGGATATGACGTAAGATCAGATTTTTCACCAATCACGAGGCAGAAGATTTCGATGACGTCATGCACGACCAATCAGAATCACCTTAAATTGGTCTTAAAATAGCAATGCTAACTAGATGGGCGGGACCCGCGCACGTGTAATTGTTGACAGGTTGGTGCAAGTTGGCTCTGGCATTAGGGTATGTGGCATTAGGGAATGCAAGGGGGCTTAGTGACATAACAGATTCCGTTGTTTATGTGAATTGGTGAAGCAATACGAGTAATACACTATTCAGATGTTATGCTCAATTAACCCACGAACATTAAATGCACTTATGGGGGGTTTTCTGGTGCCAACCCTGGTCTGCCCAGCCAAATCAATTCTTCCCTAAAGACCACTAACTTGAGTTCCTCCAAACCAAGCCCCAACAACTTTTAAATTATAAAGAGCCCAGCCTATCAGATCAACAATCCTGTATTGTCAGAGGTTAACAGCAGGCATATGTAGTCAGTTCAGGCCCGCATGCTTCCTTGCCGAACCAATCAAACCATGTAACATACCTTTCCCATTTGAAACTAATCATTTAAAAGCCTTGTATGATTAACAGTTCTGAAAGGAGCAAGCTGGGACCATGCATAAATGTGCATATGGGTCTAATTTGACCACACGGTTGGCCATTATCACCAGGACATTTGGTTTACTGTTTAAACTCCATAACCACAGGTTACCACAAGTTATCAACAAAAAAATTTAAAATCTTTCAAGATAGAGAGGATACATTATTTTTAAGCCACGATACCTGTAAGTAACAAAACCAAGTCCTTGGAAACATTTTCTGATAAAAAAATCATACTGAAAGGTTGTTTTCAGGCAGTGAAATAGCGCTGCATTGTCATCCTTGAGTAAAAGATGTTCCCAGTCAAGTGCATCAATTTATAATAGAAGGCCTCGCAATACTAGTAGAACACTTAACCCACAAAGACAACTTCATGGCCTATCAGATCCTAGTTTCCAGTCTCAGATTTTCAGCAATAAAATGCAAGAACTATGATATACCAAAATGAGGCTTTAATTCAGAACAGTTGATGCATTTTCTATTACATAAGGGCACTAACTCTGCCTTTATCCTCAGTTCACTCCAATTTCTGTTCGATTTCAGTTCTCATCACAATCCTCTTGATAATGAACATCTTCATCATCAAAAGTGTCTTTGTATCTTTCCTCATAAAGTGACAGATCTTCGACATACCGACTCAAACCAGTCTCTTTCTTGGAGATTTTCTCCATCTTCCGAGACCGTAACTTGGCCTCAATGTGCTTATTTAACTGACCTGGAGAAATATTCTCAAGTCGAAAGGAACCAGTTTTTTCTTCTTCAATTTCAAATGATCTGTCCTTTGATTTAGTTTTTGAGTTGATAACACTTTGCATCAAGGACGCATGATCTAGTCCAAGAACATTATTCTTCGGGCTAAAGTCTGTATTGAATAACTCGAACCTGCTTTCCGGGTCCGATAAGTCAGTTTCAGAATCTGAACCCAGATCAGTTTCTTCATGGTCATCTACATGTAATTGTTCAGTTTCTGGACCTGTGTCTGCTATTTTTAAAAGCCGTTCCACCTCTCCAACACGTGCCGTGAATTTGTCTTTTACAAAGGTTATTCTCGGAATTCTGTTCATGATGTACATCGAGGAAAGGGCACTCCTGCAAAACAGAAATCAGGAAATTCTAACCTTGTTTCACTCAACTAAGAGCCAGCATCACTAAACCACAATTGCACAATACTTATGTAGGCAACCCTCATTTGGCCATATTACTATGCATGCAAATAGGCCCATCAGCTAATTTGACAATTTAACAACCACTCATTACGTATTCGACAGAGGGCAATATAAACCACACATCATTATCAGGAATCTATGTCATATATCAGGTGTAGTGCTTGAGGTTCATCTACAGTACTGAGGAGTTCTGAAGCCAATGATCTCTGACTAGATCATGCGTCCTTGATGCAAAGTGTTATCAACTCAAAAACTGAATCAAAGGACAGATCACGCAAACAACTACTGATATACACCACACATCATTATCAGGAATCTATGTCATATATCAATAGTTGTTTGCGTGTCAATGTGTCAAGGCCCCATTTTTTCAGAACTCCTCAGTACTGCAGATGAACCTCAAGCACTTCACCTGAATAATAGTATACAGTTTAAAATAGAAGTTTCACAACAGGTATGTAAAGGGTTTTAGTAACCATTTTGGCTTCTAAATTTGAAGGTCAACTGAATGTACAATGGTAGTGTGAAAACCCGTTCTACCAGCACTACAGTACACACCTTATCTTCCCAGCATTGTTTTCTAGAATCTGCTGTGTTTTCGCGTCCTGTTCAGTCCCAGTGGTAGTCCAAGTGATGTTCAGGCTGGTCATATCTGGTAGGAGCTGCACCTAAAATTTCAGAAGAGCAGAAAATTATTAGTTTGCATAGTGGTATTGAAAATGCTATTTTCAACATGTAGTCTTTCAGCTGATGCAAAACTTCCATGTTTATTTAGACAAAGCCTTGCTGCTGCAATACATGACTTGTCTTTTGAAATGACAATGAATAAAGGGATAGTTCCCATTCACGTGATACAGTAGTGCCACCTAAAGAAAGAGAATGACATCAAAGGAATGTTTCAAATCCATGCTTGTTAACTCTTCGTTCCCCGAGGCTGACCAAATCTTGCCCCAGCATCAGCATCTCTGGATACTAACCTTTGAAATCTGTACACCAGTGTTCAAAATTTCTTGATCAATTTCTCCCCCATACAGCATCTCTGTGATGTAACGATGGAGTAAAAAGCTGAGCTGCTGTGCCCGACGTGTGTTGCCATGATTAGGTTTACTGAGTGGACTATTGAAAGAGGTTCCAGTTTGTAATGACATCTGAAACAGATGAGATGGGAGGATTTGAATTAAACCAATATTGTACAATCAATGGGTAAAAAAAAGTAAGCTAGTGTGCAAGTTCCTGTATTGATGCTCCAAAAATTGAATTAAATTTGATGACATACCGGGGACAGATAAAGACTAGATGTGTCCCAAATCAACAGACGTAGTAGTGGGCGGGATAGCATAAATGTAGCTCTCAGCCTTTTCCAGTCATATTATTAATTTACCTACCATCGGAGAATCGTGCCAGGAACGTTTCTTCCTGAAAGAGGGAAGGAAGATAAAGACTTCAAACTTGTTGAATACAATAGATATGCAATGCAAATCAGAAATTAACAATCAATTTAGTGGTACTGGCGTATCTGGCAAAGGGCCTATCAATCATCCATCCATTCATTGCATGTCATAATGACTTACCATGCTTACAATACATATTATGGTGACCATGGTGACTGATGCATATGGATGTATACAATTATACAATAGATGAATGTGCCGGTGGTACTGGCACTACTGCAGTGCATGCACCGTTTTTGTGCACGGGAGCATATCGGTACGCATATGTATATGTACGGTAGCCCTATCCTATCCCACATGATATGACATCAGAGCAAAAATTTATATGCATACTTTTTCTTTAAAAACTTCGCCAAATAGCGATCTTTTGCCGGAAAACTTGGATAAGCCGACCTACTAAACGTTCTTGAAATAATAAATGGTAACATAGCCTGGTTCATTGTGAATAAGTTCGTCAAAATCGATAATTAGAAAAATGTGAATTAAAACAAATGACAAAACACGGTAGCGTCCATTTTAAAGTCTCACTCACGTCGATTTTTTGAATACATCGAATGGACTGTTCCAACGAATGAGAGCAAAGAGAATTTCTTGATGGCGTGCTCGAGACTCGTATCACGCATATTTTCACCTCACTCACTATTTTTCTCCGAACAGCAGTTTTACTTTTCCAAAAGTAATTATTTCCAATTCCAAAATATCAATTAAGTACTTTGAAGATATCTAACCATTTTTACTGTGTTTCTCTATCCCTTCTGTTCTGGCTCTTAGGGCTTGTCCGATAATATGTCATAATCATTTCTGGTATGAATGAATGAATGGAGCAACTGCAGAATAGCCGGGACACTCTGTGCTAAATGATAGGAATGTGTACATAATGTACAGAGGGACAGAGTGTACATAATGTACAGAGCTACTACTGTCCCGGCTATTCTGCAGTTAGGCCTTTTTTGAACATTGTCTCTTGCTGGGACCTCAGTTCAAGTGAAAGTTTATTCCAGAGGTACGGGCCGCACCTTGAAAAGCTGCGGTCACCGTACCTCGATCTGGTCCGCTTGACCTGAAGGGTCTTGAAAGTGGCTGACCTAGTGCGACCTTCTGTTTCCAGGAGGAGGTCATTGAGGTACTCCGGTCCGACACCATTTAGTGACTTGTGGATCACACACAGAACTTTGAATTCAATCCTGGCTTCAATCCTGGCTTCAATTCTGGTACTGGTATTAAGCGCCATGATGACTGCGTACAATTAGGTAATGAGGTTTTACCGTTCGGTAGTCGGATTATACCGCGTATTTCAAAAAAGTTGTCTCCTGACGAAATAGTTTTTTTCATTTTCTGATGACCTTATCCACCTTCAAGGATTTTTGCTTTTTATGTCAAAACCTGCACTATTCCCTTTTTCAGTTAGATCTTCCGGTACATTATTTGAGGTACTGTAGTGTAAAGCAGCAAGATGGCTCACAATATAGAACGCATCCGCAAAATCAAGGACGCGATTACTGCATATCCAGATTTCCCAAAACCGGGCGTTTTATTCAGGTAAAGAGTTATGATATTATTTATTAGGTATGAGTAAGAGTTTCGAAAGGAAGAAGAAAAATTTAACCCAAATTCTTGGGTGGATTCGTGTAAAAACGGTATATATATGATTCTGAGGGCAATTTCAAATGGCTGACAATGTCGGGAACAACTTAGTGTCAAACACAGAGGTGGGTGCCAGGTGAGGTGCTATTTACATGATGTCAGGCAGGGGAGAACTCGTATCAAAATTGTTTTAACAAGTATTTCAAAAATGGCAATTTTTCAGAAATGTGTTTCCGGTGTTGAGGAACCCTGTATTACTGGAGGATCTGATCAACCTCTTAGCAGAGCAGATCTCTAATAAAGCAAAGAAAAGTGGATGCAGCATAGATGCCATTGTTGGCATTGATTCAAGGGGTTTCCTGTTTGGGCCAATGATCTCGGCAAAGTTGGGCACAGCTTTTGTTCCGATTAGGAAGAAAGGGAAGCTGCCTGGAGAGTGTATTCAATTATCATATAAGTTAGATTATGGAGAGGTAAGTAGGAGACTGCCTGGAGCATGTGTTTAACCATCCAAGGTAAATTGTATGTTGGAGCCTGGAGGTAAAATTTACATATTTCTCATACGACATATAGATTTTTAGGGCCAATAATATAAAAAAATTGTTTGAAATTTACTTATTAGTATACTCAAGTCTAACATAAAAAGAGGGAAGAAAATTACATGAGTATTGCGAGTATACATGTAGGAGATGTGATTGTACCTACTTTTCCATCTGATTATATTGCAGGACACAGCAGAAATTGAAAAAGACTCTATAACACCCGGTCAAAATATTGTGATAATTGATGATCTTCTAGCAACAGGAGGTAGGTGGATTAGCATTATAGGTCACGTCGTGCAGTGCATATATGTATTGACCAATCTGGAGGATTAGTTGCTCTATGTCCAGATAGGGCAGCTCTACCTGACAGTGTTGGTATTGTCCTACGTGTACATTTCTTTGACATTGGATCATTAATCAGGTTTTCGAGAGACTTCTTATTCCTAAATTAGAACAATTGATAATGTTCTCTGCTGCTGTTTGCACCTTCCATTTCATGCAGGCTATGGGGAGGCAAAAAATCAATCTATTCCTGGCTGCTGTCTGTCTCCTGATTCCTGTTCTTGCTTTTCAGGTACAATGAAAGCCGCCTGTGATCTCTGTCAGCAAGTTGGTGGGTACATCATCGAGTGTGTCGTTGTTGTTGAGCTTGACAACCTCAAGGGACGGGATATTATTGTACCAGAAGTATTTTCACTCATATCCTATTGATGTCATCAAGGCTCACCTAGTGTACTTACTACATGTACGTCTTGTATCTTTCTTACAGATTTCTTCTTGGCTGATGTAGTGCCAATTCATATTCAATCATCCAATTTTTTTGTGATCGTCCAGGTAGGTTCGAAGTGGTAAAAATCTGTGTCCATTTTATTTCAAAACATGTATATGTGATGCATGTTAACATTACATGCGGCAATTGCGACGTAAATTTTTAATTAATTTTTTAATTTTTCCATTTTTGACCCTTTAGCACTCCAGCGTTCTAATTGTTTTTCCATCTGTTCCTTCCGAGTATCAAATGTTTTACTTGTCAGTTAACGGATAACTCTTTGACTGAGCAGAAGTTCAACTTCTAACATGAGCTCAAGTAGATTGTTTTGATTCTGCACTATCTCGTCAGATGTCACCTAAATCGCGGGCATCCACGGGCATGTGAAGGAAAAAGCTGCGGACGTCCACGGGCGTTTGGAGTGCTAAATGGTTAAAGACTCGTGTGTCGTGTCTGTAAATGAATTGCGGCCAAAATTATTGTTTTCTACTGCTGTTACTGCTGTTGGTAGTGCGTCGAGGGCCTATTGGTGCTATTGATGACTTAAAATGTTGTATTTTTCTCAATGAAATGATCAAAGCTGTCTTTTGTTATGTATAAAATGCTAGGAAATTTCAAATCATTTTGAATCAACTTGTGCTACTTTTACATGTACTTATCCCAAATTTGCCCTGTGTCTTACTTCATTTATGTAATTCTTTTGATACCTCAACCACTATATTTGATCATTAAAACTCTTTCAACCTCAACAGTAAAACCATCTTCTAGACTTCATTTTTCCTTTTCTTGTTCGATAGTCTACAATGATAGTTTTGACAAAATAAAGCAGTGCCCTAAAAAGGGTGTGGATTGAGAGATTAGGAGATTGTCTGAAATGGTGGCTTGGGTTTCAACTAATTGGACACGCACAGGGGCGTGAGGACGATGTCATCGGTCTTCTCACGGGAAGATGCAAGATTGAATGTGAACAACATTTGTCTTGAAGAAGCCCTCGAGCTCAATGGTGACACTGTAGACCATCTCCAGTGAATTTGAATCCTGTGAACAGATTGAACATCACAGTGTTAAACTTAAGTATAGACCAAGCAAGAATGACCAAGATAATGTTTTTCAATTTGATAAGACATTTTATTTCATTCATTACAACTGGAAAAGTGTTGCTATTAGGAATAAGCTTTGCTATCACCAATAAGAACTACTATTAGGAATAGATTCTGCTATTGGGAACCAGAGTGCAAAGTGTACATTCTGGGAATGCCATCTCATTTGGCCTCTGCCACTACAAGTTCATTTTCCGATGCCAGATTTTCCCGAATGCTTGCATTACAGTAGTACTTCTTATGCGCGACAAAGCTAGACAGATACATAAAGGAAATATCACAATGATTACAATAGCGGAAATTAGGTTTACCCGAGCCGTTAACAATCACAGGGCTCGGGCTATTACATGTACCTTCCTTGACTCTGTTAGACTCTGGTGGGTTCCCAGGACTAAGTGGTGCTTTATCCGGCGGGGTCACTTCATTTTGCTTTGGTACATCTTGGTCACAATCATTCTCACTTTTTGTGTTAATTTCTCGAGGTTCTTGTTTGATTTTTCGAAGTAATGATGCAACAATTTCAGATTTGTTCTCAGATGGTGAAGGAGGAGAACTACTCTCAACCTTTGGGCGTTGGTCTAATTCTGATTCAGTTTCTTTTTTGACACTCACAGCACAGTTTTGTCTCGCATTGTCTTCAAGAGTACACACAGGATTGTCAGTATCTTCATGAGAAGATGCCTCTACTTTATGAATAAGTTTTATGTGTTTTTCTAGATGCGATTGCACAGTCGTAGAATACCCGCAATATGAACACTTGTGTGGTCTTGCTTCTAAATGTTTCTGCATATGCTGCCCCAAGGCATTGCAATCTGTGAACGGAGCATTACACATTCCGCAAACAAACAGCGCATCAGTTTTTGGCAATTCTCTGCTCAAATTTTGATCACGGTGATTTTCTTCCACCCGTCGTTTATAACGTGATCGTCGCCTTTTGTATGGCTCGTTTTTCAAACGCATAATCTCTGACTCTATATCGCTACTGATGATTGGATTTGATATATCGTCTTGACAGTTTGACTCGTCGCTATCCAAAACAACCATATGATCATCTGTAAAAGGTTCCCCCTTGTCCACATGCATTTTTCCATGCATGCGCATCCCTCGAATAGTATTCCCCTTGTACCCACAGAGGGAGCACCTAAATCCCTTAACAGAGCTGTGCTTGCGAACATGATCGCTGTACTGACTCTCTTTATGTGTGACGAAACTGCACTGACTACAACGCAGTAAATTCCATATCCCTGGCTTATTTGAACTTTGGCACAAATGTACTTTTAAAAGTCTTGCTGTTGGGTATTCATTGCCACATTTCTGACAAACATGCGGCATGGCAGTGTTAGAATCCTCGTCAGATGTTTGTCCATCCACAGGGGTCCCTGTTCCAGAGCTCGGTAGCCGCAGCTCTGGCAACTGGGGTCGATAAGGACAGTAATACTTCTGATGCGCCTCCAGAGTGCTCAGAGAACTGAACTTAATTTTGCAAGGCGTGCATGAAAATTGAAGGACATGCTCATTCAGTGGAGGTGAACAGGCTGCTGGCGGGCTCCTGCTATCTGAAACCTTTCTCTTTCCCTGTTCAAGCTTGGAATTCTCATTGAGGTGGTGAGATGATGAAGCCTTCCTTGGTGACTCTGGCTCCTCTACTGTTTGCAACTTGGTCTTCCGTCCTGAACAGTAGAATTGTTTATGGATGAGGAAATTCTCGTGTTTATAGAAAACGATGTTGCACTCGCTACAGATGCTGAGGTTTTGTGGCAGGTTGACAGTCCCCGCTGCTCCAACCTCCATCACTGAAGGCGTGCACGGAGCATTGGATACGATGTGACCATCGTTGACAGGGGATTGTGAACTTCTCAATGGTTTGTTTACAGTGTCTCTCAGTTCCGTAGGTTCCCCGTCCTTGCGTGACCGCTTGATTGACAGGTCCGTTGGCGTGTCATGATCATCCAATGGTGAATTTTCCCGCGAGTCAGAATGCGATATCATACTATTGTCAACTTTAGTTCCAGGACTGTCCTTTTTAACTGATAAATCGAGTGGTTTATCATCTGGGATACCAAGAGCAGACGTTAGCCCATGGTGCCCATGGAGTGAGCTTGGCAAAAACAGTGGCTGCATGATCACTGTTGGCATAGTCAAAGCAAGACCTGCTGGCCCAGGTGCGGTCATTATCGGGCCGGTAAAAATGACAGTCGGTTGTGACGCAAGCGACCCAGGTAACGTCATTGCAGATACCGGCTGTCCATTGGTGGAATGACAGCCTGGAGGAATCAGTACAGGTCCCGGTGGCATAGCAGGGGACAGCACAGCATTTGGTGACTGTCCATCCGAAGATGACCCCGACCTCCCAATGTCAACGTCATCAAAGTCTTCAGGAATTGCTTGCTTTTGCCGTTTACCACAATAGAACTCCTTGTGTCCCTGATAAGTCTTTCGCGATGAAAACTGGATCTTACACTCCACACAATACATATCTGGTGCAGTCACTAGATCATCAATCTTCGTCCCTCCAGTTGTGGCATCATCTTTTGATGCCTTGTGCATATTCCTCATATGGCTGTGCAGACTGTTTTTTTTGTCTGCTGTATATGCACATTGAGGGCATTTGTAACCCATCTTCTTTGTTGTGTCGCTTGAACCAGCTTCTGTAGAAGAGTTGGAATATGTTCGGCGTCTCTCACGTTTGATTTTCTCTGTGTCCGGTAGTGGCGGACTTGATAAGGAATGCTTACTGAATCCACCAGGTGACACCATGGGGGACGTCCGCTCATGGCTGGAACTCGACGATGGCTGCCGTGATCGTTTTCTGACAGTAGTAGCATCTTCTGAAATCAGGACGGAAAATGCATTACTGGCACAACAAGGTAACAGTTCATTCAAAGCGTCACGATTTCTGAAATGAAGTAGAATGCTTATCCTTTCTTTTCCCAGATAAGTGTCAAAGAATCAGTCAAGATTTTGAATTATATATCAAGATTTAAAAGGTATTTGTTTAGGCCTACTCTTTTCGATACATGCAAAGACCTGTTTAACTGTGATGGTCACAATAATGCAAAGTCATCAACATTATAGTAAGGAACAGCTGTCTAGTGAGGACAATGGATATTCACAGCTAGCAGTGCCTACCACTGCGGTTTACAGCATCTCTCTACAGAGTTCCAGTGACTCCACCTGTTGCTGTGTAGTCTAAGATACTGACCTTCTCTCGAATCTATTGATGCTGTTCTCTTCCGTTCGCCAGGACTTATCTGGTTGGTCTCCTCACTGCCAGATGTCTCTACTGGTCTCTTTGAACAGTAATATGTGATGTGACCTTGCAGGGTCCGTGGGCTGCTGAATCTCACACCACAGTGAGGACACCCGAAGATGAGAGCTGTGAAGAGACAGGATCGATTTCAATGCGACATCACATTTGCTTTAAATAATGGCAACTAAAGACAAGACTTAGTGACTCGTGAATGATGTGGGTAAGACACTGTTGTCTTAATAGCGTTGCATGTTAACAACTCCTAGGGTATATGGACTACCTGGGAATATCGACTTATCAACCTCTCGTGGTCTGAGTCATCGATGTCGCGGTTTTGTCTCAACCAATTTTGGCACCCTCTATCTACTTACGATGAGGGACAGCAGGGGTCGCGTCTGGAGTAGGTATCCCAGCAACAGCATCATTTACCGTTTCCATGGCAACATCAATTTCTTCTTCACTCCCCTCGTCTTGGCCTATGTCTTCCCTGGTTATCATGGCAACTAATTCAGTATCCTGAGGAATATCTTTGGTCACTTCACAGCAGACTAGATCACCTGAAATCAGGGCATCATTTATGCAATTTCAGGTTTACTCTTTGTTACCCTGATCAAAGAAAGATAAGCATAACTTTTCACAAGGTCCGCACAATCTGTGCTACTGGACTAGAGATGAACTTCTCTATTGGGCTTCATGGTTTAAGGATTAGTCAAGTTGGTTTGAGGAATAATAAGGATGGGTTAATAAATCTAAGTGGGTTAATTAATGGCAGATAAGTATAACTTTCACAAGATCTGCACTATTCAATTTGTTGAGTGGGACTGGACTAATAGGCTGAAGTTTGCTCTCCTTTTTCATGAAGTGAATCTAAACAATATCTCTGTAGCGTTTGATCTAACTCAGACTGGACCAATCATAGCTGACGTGATGTGAAGCGCAAGATCTGATAAAAGAATTCATAAATCAAGTCAGCGAAGATAACGCAAGATCAGTTATTCACTATTTGCTTATCATTGTCTCTCTATCTGAGGGATGTTGGGATTTTTCCACAATGGACGTGATTTATTGTCAGCGGTGTGATTAGCGATCAAGATTCACTGTTTCCATGACACCGACAGTCATTTATGGTTTTGGCGGTTAGTTTGTCACACTTTTATTTTGTCCCTTTATAGAAACCATATACATCGTACAGGGATACATAAGGGATGGATTAAGACACCTCACTGGCAGCTTATAATTATTAGAGAAACTGCTATGCAGGGTTCAATTGAAGGTTTCAATCCCCTGCTAGATCTGTATAGGTTCAAGCCTCCCATTGCAACCACTACAGTAATCAACTCAAGTTCGTATATCCCTGTAAGATCAAACACAATCTTGAACAAGTTTTACAACTCATTATTGTGGATTCCAACAAGAGGTCCCAAGAAACCTACAAAATGTTTTTCTCCGCACTGACTCACCTTGAATATTGATTACCGCATTTGTCTCCTCCGGTTTTTCGTCGGTTGCGATGTGAACCAATCGTAACCAATAGCCTGTTTCTGTCTCGATCGCAACTGTCACCTCTTCACTGCCTGGTCCAGGAAACTATGAGTAGAAATGACCAAGACAATGCTTATATTTCAATGACCTCGATACTTGGTGACTTTGTCCTTGAATTAAGGACTGGACTTGATTTCATGTCGTTGTGTCCTGATTAAGCTGATTCGGGGAAATTTTACTACAGTTGAAACCCGTTCGTTGACCACCCCTGTAACGCAACCACCCTGCTATGACGACCAAGAATCTCCAGTCCCGAAAGGTTTCCTCTCTTATTACCATTACAAGGCGCCATCATGAGAATCCAGCCCCAAACAATTTTTGATTTCGAAAAATTTTCAGAATTTGAACAGACTGAATTAAGGATGAACAAAATTTTAAGTCCAAAAATTAAAATTTTTTTTTTTTTCTGCTCAAAATGAAGCAACATCATCAGTCCCAAAACTTTTTTTACTTTGAAAATCTTTCCGAATTTTTAACTGACTGAAGGATGAAAATATTTCTAAGCCCAAAAGTTTTTTTCACTTGTTTTTTTTTCTGCTGCTCAAAATGAAATGAGCTGACCGTAATTTGAACACAATGTAAGATCTTTGTCATATCCTACCCAGCTTCACAGCATCTAAACTTTTGTTACAGCCCAGATTTATAGTTATTTCAGCGTCCTTATCACTGTGGACCACTCACAACTTATCTATAACAATCAGATAAGCGCATATTAGTTAAACTGGCCAGACACAACACTCGATGGCTTATCTCCACAACAATCTAATGAATGTCAACAACAATGGCCAATACATAAGGTCTGAAATTCCCCAGAAAAATCCAACATTGATACAAACCATGGTCATTTCAGTTAGTGATACTTATACTTTTATACTGATACTTAATTTTCTGTAATAAAGAAGATCACACCAAAATTACAATGCTGTGCACCAGCACTTTTTCTTACTGTAAAACTGGTGAGAATTTATAGGTACAGTGGCTGCACCTGCACTGCAATAACAACGATTGAGCTGCTAGGGTCACAGCAGTCAACAGCTCCTGACTGATTTTACAGTAATCAAGAACAGATAATCTGAACATTTTGTCAGTAATTGCCAATGATTTTGCAAAGGCATCAAATACCCTGCTGAACATGTTATTCACACAATTTTCCTTCAAGAAACTATCCATCTCTGAATTAAAATAGTTATCACTGTCTAATCAATTTGAAATATAATCACAGCATAGAATCGCGATCGTGACCCATGAATTACAGCCCATTAAACTTGGGAAGAAAACACTCAAAAAGAAGTGGAATTCTCTCAGAAATTGCTTATTATAACAAATAGAAACCAATTACGAGAAATCTGAAACAATCAGTCTGATCATTTGAAATATTTTCTGTTATTCCCACAGATATTCAATGTCTATATGTGACAAGACCACGAGATCTATCACAAGGCCTAAGTGGAGCTTGGCCAATGGCCTGAAGCATTCTCAGTGAAAGTCATGAACGGAAAGGAACGATTTTCATTCAAACATTATATAAAATATTGTGGCGATAATCTCCCAAACCGAGGTATAGTACTCTCTATATAGGATAAACTCCTAACTGGAAAATGCTGTCTTCAATAGTGAGCTTAAAGATGACACAGGTCAGGTTAAAATAGGAATGAAAACTTTTGGACCCAACTAAGTTGTCCTCCCACCCAATTGGTCTAGTAAATGAGCTTCCACAGTCAGCCGACTTAACCACTTTCCCCCCAACCTGATCTAGCAACTAAAACGACCATCGAAGTTAGCATGCAGCACTCGTTGCCCGATTCTGCGAAGAGTTCCTAAAATGCTCCTCGCCACTCGCATCTACATGATATTGCGTTGATCGATACTTGGCATCTTATCTTCTCGTCCCAGTTGAAGTTATTTATCAAGCTAAACCGCACGGCCTGTCCAGCCACTGATTAGGATGGCTAAAAGGCCCATTGCCTCCTAGCGATAAGATTGCTGCCTTTGTGGTTGTCTAACCAAGCGCTCGCAACTTTTGCAAAGGATCTTAACTGACTCGAGACTTCAGAAAGCACACTGGGCTGACACTTCTTTATACGATGTCATATACTTCATACATCATGTTTGGGATAAACATGTCATCAAATTCGAAAAAAGTTTCAGTTTTTTAAGACAAAAAACAAAAAAGGAAAAATCTTAGACGTTTATCATTGGCCTAGTGGGCATGCGAACCTCAAGCTTGCAATTGAATGGTCGGGTCACTTTTGTACACGAGGCAGAAAAGAACTTCTGAGCCTTTAACTAAAACTTCCCGCATATCATGAAAGAGTTATCTGATTAGAAAAATATCACTGGTATCTTTTCGGCTATATTGGCAAACTCTGAATGTCTATTTACATGTCCATCAAGATATTGTCATATTTGTGAAGCTGGTCAGCATAGATAACACATCACATTTATATCTGACATGACCCAGGGCCCTTATTGTGTATATTAGTCACCTGAATATGGCCAAATTAGCCCCTCTGCTCCTGCCTATAGTCCCCCTTTAATTCAGCAGACTAAAGTATCTTACCGTCATAATATTATCATTTTCTCCTTCCCCCACAACCTCTCTGATTTTGAAGGGGCCAAAGCTACTGGCCTTTGGTAACGGTATGGTGGTACAAACGCTAAAGCTAGATCGGTCACCATTTTGTTTGAGGACAAGAATGCCCGGTGGGAGGTTGACTTCTTTGGCGAGTTCGTCAGGATCACCGTCCATCTGCCCTGAAAAGAGATGAGGAAAAGATGTACATTGTATCACTAGTCATCATTATGAAAAACCCTTGTGAGACGAAGGCCATTTTGATAGAGCTTCTAAAATTATCCTTCCTCAATACATGTATATATATATACGTATATCTATACGCATATCAATCTCGTTATCATCAGTGCCAGCCAGTCATTATGACCTTCAATAATTTCAATGCCATACCATTCCCGATCAATTTAAGGAATTCAATTCAAATTCAATATCATTGGATATCGGTCAAACCCCTGCGACCAGTGCTGCAAGTAACAAATCTGATGAATAAGACTAGCTTTAGGATTGAAAATAATCACTCACTTTTTGAGGAGCTTTTACGAAGATCCAACACTTCCATTCTGACTGAATCGGCCCTATATTACACCGGCGACAAATTCAATTGTCGAAAAACGGGGGTGACATAGGACTGAGGGCGCGGATGAAACATGTACATGACTGAATCATTCCAGAGACATGTGACCACTGACTTTATTTCAAGTTATCAGGGTGATGGCATCTTGATAGCCAAGAGATAACGACGCAATCTTGTTTGGTTTGGCTGCTAAAATACCAGTGTTTTTGATAAGGGGGTGCAATCAGCCGACAGATAAAACATTATTGACCCCGTTATGTCATGCAGAGATCCACATCAGTGATGTCAAGCTTTGATCAATGATTTTAAGTCAAATACATCATTTTTTTTCATCTGATCAAGTAAAACAGGAATTCAAACTCTACTTCACCCTGTCAAAATTTAGAATTGAGTGATGGCTTTCCTATCCACCAAGATTTCTAAGTTTTTCCTGACAAAAAATGTGGCACTGGGGTACTGGAGGTGATGCATTAGAGGCAATGGTAGGATGATGGGACATCATTTGGTTTCACTGATTACAGCGCCATTTGTTGTCCTGCTGGGTCCTAATTCTGATTTAATGCATAACCCCATGAATTGATAAAGACTGATCTTGATTAATTCTCTATAAGACCAATGATATATCTTAAACCATCCTTGACAACACTGAAAATCGAACTCCGGGCTATCGAATTATCTTAGAAAAGGATTCCACAACTTTTTATAGAAATGTTGATAACGAAAAAGCTGAAGTACAAAAATATTAGGTATAAACTGTGTTGAGAGCATGTCCTTATCATTGCCTGAGATAACCTCAGTTCCACAAGGCTTATCTATATTTTGTCTTGAGACAATTTCTGTCTGGGTCACTCTTACCATAGATCCACGGAGTTTTGAGCCCAACTTCAAGGATGTGTGGACAGCCACACCAAGTTTTAAATTGGTTCCACTAAAAAGTCTTGCTAATCAGGTGATCATCATTACCTAACAGTTACAGGTGGAGGTGCAGCTCCTTTTGACCTAGGCCCATCATTAAAACAGCAATACACTTTTCCACCACTTAAAAGTGGGGCACCTATCAGCAGTATAGTGAAACCTAACCTGGGCCACCTGGCTCGTGCCTCGTTTTCCTTTAAGAAGAAAAACAGAATTTAAATATATTTTATCTACATTTATACAGTCTCAATCTGAGTCATATCAATACCCTATCAAAGGCTTTATCAGAAGCTAAGAACATTATCTTGATTCCAGAGAGGAAAGAAGAATGACGCAGTTGCCAACTTGGCGATATCTTTGTGATTACTTATCAAGTTAGCGGCAGACATATCATCATATACGTTTTATCATATCACTAAGCATAATCTCTTACTGCCTTCTGAAAGCATATTATCATTTGTTAAACCTGCTCTATATTGATATAAACTTATTTTTGCTTATCATTTTCCTATCAAAGTTTTATTATCAGCCACAGAGATTATTAGTATCAATGAAAATACATATAAGGCACTCGCTTGGATATTTGTGGTATCAATCAAGATATTCATGAAAAAAGCTGTTGATATTATCAAGAATTCATGATGACTGGTCTTTTTCTGAATTTTGAACAGACTGAAAGATGAAAAAATTTTAAAGTCCAAATATTTTTTTCACTGGATTTTTTTTTTCTGCTCAAAATGAACCAACATCATCAGTCCCAAACATTTTTTGACTTTGAAATTTTTCAAAATTTTGAACTTACTGAAAGTTGAAACTTATGAATAAGTTCAACAATTTTGGCGGGAAAACCTAATCATGCATTTTGTCCCCGGATTTTCAACTCCACTAACGCGACCACCCTGATAACGCGACCATTTAACCTTGGCCCCACGAGTGGTCGTGTGACCGGGGTTCCACTGTATACACAATGGAAAGTCTTCAAATGTCGATCACAAATTTAAAAGTTTTGAACGAACGGCATAGGCCTTAAATATAACGCCCACTTAGATCATCCCAATCTCTAATGCTAATTTATAGTGATCAATTAGAGATAATTGTTGTTTTGACAACACATGAATAGAAACCTCAAACACGATTCCAATCGCTGCAGCTATACTAAAGAAGTTTTCGACTGATGCACGCGATTTTAATTTGAGCAAAACAATAGGGCTGATTCAAAACGTTTCAAGGAACATATCAGACAAAATCATCAAGAATGAAAAAGAAGACAAGATAAAAAAAAAAGATTTTCACAAGATTGCGTGGACAAAACAAGATGGAACCGGTCGATTAGTTTGGTGACATTTGGCAAGTGCCACAGATAATTAACTATCATTCATTGCTTTGTTTTTAAAATATTATAGACATTGAATCTGGCTACATAGATAAAATTTCAAACTCGTACATTCAATAGGCCTACAGCTTGGTTATTTGATACCAGTCTTGTTTATAACAGGTGTACATCTAATGATGTCCCTGATATAGTTGGCCCTAAGATTTCAGTGATAGCTTTTCAAATAGGCAGGAATAGCTGCCAGGTGGCAACATGTTACTCATCAAGGTAGCATACTAAAGCATTATAGCATAATGCATAAGGCTGGTGCTCTATGAGAACCTCTACATGTGGTGTTCAATGAGTGAATCATTGAGTCGGGCTAACTATACTTAGCCTCCTTTTCTACAGGCGACTGGGGTCTTTAGGTCACAACCAGATACGCTAAAACTATCTCGGCGAGAGAAATGGCTGTGAAAGGGCTACCATCAACACAGCTAAGATTGTCAAAGGGTTAAATGTCAACCTCATAATAAGATTCAGAACCTCACTAGATCCAACATGTCAAATTTTTTCACTCAGGGAGGCAGAATTTGCAGGGTTTCATTATTATGCGATTACCCCTTATCTGAAAGAAATGAGATAATGTCAGCTATGTGCTTGAAATTGTTGACTGAGAAAGAAAAAATAATTGCAGCAGGATGCCAGTATCATTACCAGTGCACAAGTTCAGAGGTTTTACATAATATATTTCCCGCCAATGGTCTGAGTAAAGACATTATAAATACAAAATTTTCAAAGTCTGCTTCTAGAGTGACCGAACCAACTTGTAATATCATTGTTCACATGCCCATTGTGCATGGCACAAGTTTGATAAATTGTGTTTTCCACCAAACTCTCCGCCAAACTTTACTTCCCAAGATGCTGTCCTTGGCAACTGAATATGACCTGGGCATCTTTTAGTTTAGAAATTTAGCTCTGAACTGATTTGCTGAGCTGATAGCGTTTTTTACCGCTGAAACCGCCACAGTGTCGCCACATACAAAGTAAGCTATTCTCCTATCTATTTGCTCTATCGTCTATCGGAGTCACATCTTCCTGGCACATACCATCTTAGAGGCAATCCATACCCCAGCCAAGTCGAACTTTTATGTATTATCAATCAACAACCTCCTTCTATGCATTCATGTTACAGAACTCAGCAGATATAGTCTGGGTATCTCATTTTCTCAAAATAGGCCGGCCTATCTCACGGCCACCAAGATAAACTCACTGATAACGCTTTTCAATCCAGTTTATCAGGTTTCCCAGCATGCAATGGAACCGCCTGCGTTATCTGCTGAGATAAGTCCGAGACACTGCGATGATTATCTATGAAATCTTGACATTAACCATCAGAGAAAACTTCTTTGGCATAACATGAGATTAGTCCATAGTATGAGTAATGTCGATAAGGCAAGATTCCCCGCTATTTTATTTTATAAAAGAAGTATTTGGTGGAACATTGCTTTATGAAACAGCGGAAAGAAACTGACATGTTTGGGAGATAACTTCAATGATGTACGACTTCTATTATAGTCAAGTAGATAAGCAATCCCTAATATATCAGAGAGGACACAGCTATCTGTATTCGAACATGAGAACTAGAGTCGCCCTTTTTACAATTCAAATATGGAGTGTGATACATCCTTATTAGGGAGAAGGCGAAATGTATGAAAACTAACAAGAATCACACAAAATATGAACTGTTTAAAAACGATGTAAAGGGGTGTTGAAAAGCCACTCACTCCTTTAATGGAATACCGTATGCTTCAATGAGACAACCGCTGTATCGTGGGAGGCCTTATTTCTTAGGATACAGCAGGCTCCTGGTTGTGTTTATACAAAGCCATGATCACAAACACCAGATCTAGAGATAGGCAACATTTCTTCTGCTGGAGCCAGGCATATCTAGATGAATTTCGAGATTAGATTCTGGCGGCTGATAGACCAAGAACTCCAGACACCAATTTTTTACTTATATTGTTGGGTCGATGTTGTCATTAACCTGTACCTGAAAACTGCAGATGGACAAGATATTAAGATATCTAAAGAAGTTTTTTAAGCCACATATGGCTGAATTAATGCATTGAATGTGCTATCGTTGCATTGCTATGAACTATGACATATGGTTTAGTTTAAAGGGGACTAAATGCAGGATCTAGGGGTCAATTTGGTGGACTCCAGGTGACCATCTTGCCCCAATAAGAGACTTGTTGAATTGAAGAGACCTTGTGACCTCAGAGACTTGTGTATCAAGAACATGCCATCTGACACGATAATCTGCAACTTCATTTGGCTCAACTAGTTCCTGCCTATAATGTCCCCCCTGAGGTGAAACGTTCAAAATATACAGAAGAACCAATTTGCTGTTTCTTTTTGATCAGAACAAAATAAAACTGTCAAAACTTTGTGTTCAAGTCATGAAAAGTGTCTTGTCACTTATAGCCATAGAAATACTCTGCGGGAATTATAAAGGGAATCTCTGATTGCCATGGTAATAGACAGGATTATGCCATTGTATCATGGGACTTTAGAGGTTTCGATATCAACCATACCTCATGCCAACACTGTCTTATCTCCAGTTCATTCCAACAGCAATTGGTAAAAGTCTTGTCAGAATTTTATGCACAAAACTTCACCACAAACACAGGTAGTTCAGGCAACTCAACAGGAATGAAATGAAACTGGCTTCACCTGAATTGACAAGATTTCCAAGAGTATTTCAGACAGAAATATACACAAATATTACTTGTGCCAGACTGGAATCAACTCAGGCAAGTTCATCAAAAGTTACACCAGAATTTCAAGTTTGCTAAACTGTTCATTGATGTACCTAAACCTCTGCAACTTGGGATGGATCAATGTTCCAGTAATCGCCAAAACTGCTATCTGATTTTGCGAGTAGGGTTTCTACCGCACCTTCCATACATGTTGAGCAGCGGTTTCTTATCATGTCAGATTCCAATCGCTTTTCAACATGGACGTAAATACTTTTTTGAAGACGAGAAACATTACATGATTGTTTAGTATTCAGACTTACAACTGTCTGAAACTAAGACTGGAATAGGAATGGAAGTATGTTGAACAAGTGATGGCCCTGGACCATCAGGAATTACGAACGGCATACCCATTTAAAGGTTACACTTATAGAATAGGCAAGGTGTTTTCCAAATGGATCAGGTATTTTCATTGGTTGTATAAAAGACCACCGATTTCATTCATCTTCTCTCTGACTAACGGCCTGCGACACCATCCCTGTGAGACGTGCCGCCACATAACGACCTGTCCTAATTAGCCACCAAATTGATTAGAAAAGCCACTGGATCAATTGCCAGGTAATTTAATCGCAATAAAGAGAAATTTATTCCAGGATGACAAGTGATGCTATTCCAGAGGAATTTCCTGGTACCCCACCAAAAAAGGTCTACGAATAAACTTGAATTCCAGAAAACCCTCCACAAATGAATTCAATCTAATTTAATAATAAAAACGTGATCTCCGCTTGATAAAAAGTTTTGATCCCAAAGTTCCTATCTAACCACAATATTACTTACAGCAAAAGCTTGGGAGTATTCGCGAGGAAAAAACCCAATTCCAA
Organism: Lineus longissimus; assembly: GCF_910592395.1. NCBI lineage: Eukaryota > Metazoa > Nemertea > Pilidiophora > Heteronemertea > Lineidae > Lineus > Lineus longissimus. The sequence continues at coordinate 17,523,921 of NC_088318.1, read as the reverse complement.
CTAGATAACCCTCTATGAATACAAATGCAACATAAAACGCGAGATGGATGGACGTATTCTGACAGAATTTACATTTCAAATGCATTTGGTCATGTGAGATAAGGGTTTGAGCTGGGCTGAAGATGCGGAGATTAGATTCGAGACAATAATATGGCATTTGGCGGGGCAATCCGCAGCGTTATCTCAGCCAAGTTGCAAATATTGTCCACAACTCTGGGTTAAACGCGTCATTTATCTTGCATTATCAGGCGATACTTGCGATCTCCAGGCAGGCAGAAGTATCGATCATACACGGGCCTCAATCAAGCATGATTATCTCACAACACACAGATCTGGGGATTGCAGTTCTAATTACACAAGGAGGGATGGCGGCCGATAAGCCCACCGTTATCGTCGACTATTATCTGACATATCAAGTCCGCCATCATTTCTAATGGATTAATTCAAATATAATCTATCATTCTGGCAGCCCGTATAATCTCCTCATCGCGAGCCCCATAAAGAAATGGAAAATGAGCGCGATAACATCAAATCGTGCCCAGCCTGGAAACATGTTTCGGTGAGATAAGGCCTGACTAACGCTACTTTAGACAGCATTATGTATAATTTTTCACTGTGTCTTGACAGTCAAAGCCGTGATACTGACTCGATACCCAAAAGCATATAAAGGTCATAGAGAACTTCTAACTTTTTTCGGTAATTGGATTGTTGGACATTTCCCGATTTCCCGCAGATTCTCCTCCTTTTCTTCCCCAATTGTTTCTCAATAAAAGGAAGTGTGTTTATCTGGCGACTCATCAAAAGACAAGCGATCTTTTCTGATAAGGTTTGATATTGAACAACAATGGCTACTTCAATTTGACAATTATGCAGTCGCTAACAGTATTCATATTGCAGGTTAATTTACAGCGCTATAATGGGACGTTGTCTGTCTCCTTGTGACCAACCACCGAGGAGGGTGGAATAACGGTGCCGCCTATTCATCAAATGCTCCATTGAGAATATGCTGTGATAGGGAAGACATCTTTTATGATTTAATGAACAAATTTAATCGAGGATGTAAAAAATATTAAAATTTTGTGAATTATGCACAAATTTTATGAGGTATTAGAAATACTGTTGAAAATGATGTCAAAAAGGAAACAGGAAAAAGCAACACCAAATAGCACTTGAAGTTTTTTCATTGCAGATTACAGTGCAATATATGATATGCTTTGTAACTTTGAGTTAGTTTTTGTGCTGCAGAGGGCCACAAATATTTGGCGCAATGTGACAGGCAAGTAACGAATGAGAATTTTTATCATGACTTGGACGAGATGATAGACGAGCAGTTGTTATCTCCACACAACCAGATGGAGAAAAGAAGACATGAACTCCCCACAAGATGAGCGCTACACGAAATTTAAATTAAGCTTTTGGCCCCGAGAAGATATTGATGAGACTGGGTGGTTGTGCTTTCGTCTTGGGGAAGACACTTGTCTTTCACTGTCACCATGAAAGACATGTACTCCCCAGAGACAAGCACCACAAGGAATCATTAAATCTGTAATGATGGAAAGTAGATCATGCTCTTCTTGATCTAACTTTTTGTTAACCTAGAGATATCTATAAGGTGTCTACAAACCAAACAATACAGATCAGAAGACAAACAGTACAGTAAAACACACATAGAGGAGGATACAGAGTCCCTGCCAAGCCTCCTTGAGACAATTCCTTGAAGCTGATTTTGAATTTGGGGAAATCCACATCTATTTTACAGCGCCCCACTTCTCAGAGTTCTGGACACACTGCCTCTGATGTCACCACAGCCCAATACATTTCAGGGTCAAAGGCATTACAGAATACAGTGGAACCTCCCTTAGCGGACACCTCTCTATTAAGACAACCTCTTTATTAAGGACACTAGTTTTGGTCCCAAATGGGTTGTTTCCATTCAATTTTACCTCTCTAATCAGGACACCTCTCTAATAAGGACAGCAATTATCAGTCCCATGGGAATCCTCATTAGGGAGGTTCCACGGTAGTAAAGTGGGTCAGAGCAGGTCAGAGCAGGTCAGAGCATTTCTGCTATAAAATTGCTATTTTCCATTCTTCTCATCTGCATGGACAGAGCATGTGCAATGTTATCTATGCAGATGATTAGATAAAGCTGCTGTATGCTTATCTTATCGGCTGCTTTATCTTTCAATATATAACAGGGTGGGCTGTTCTATCTGATAATGCATGATCTTTATCTTTCAATGGATGTGTAGTCCAAACTACACTGTGTATGTGGATTGCATTGGGAGAGAATATACACATAAGACAATTAGAAGTCTCAGATAGATACCATGGCCTGAAAGTGAGCCTCTAGGCAGGTTCATGAGGTAGGTTACGCAATTAACCTGCCAGGGATCTCTCCCATCTGAGATGTCTGAGCAGTATATTGAAACGACAGTAGAACCTCTCTATTAAGGACACCCATGGGACTGGCAAGTGCTGTCCTTAATAGAGAGGTGTCCTGATAGGAGAGGTCAAATTGAATGTGAACAACCAATTTGGGACCAAGACAAGTGCCCTTAATAGAGAGGTTGTCCTTAATAACGAGGCTGTCCTTAATAGAGAGGTGTCCACTAAGGGAGGTTCCACTGTATTTTACGCTTGCTGTATGAGTAATTAAACAACCCACACCTCAAACTATGCACACTGTCACCCAAATATGACCCCCTAGTTCCTGCCTATAATCCCCCTTTAATTCCCATCCTACACTATAGCCTCTTCCATTAACAGTAGGCTAGAATCGGACTCACTCTCCTGGGGGCCTAAACTTAGTTTGCACTCCTGCCAAAATTCATCTCCAACATAAGACAAAGAAAGGGGAACTGATGGAGTCCACAGGAGGATGAATAGAAATTTCTATTCGCATGGAACAGCAGAACTCATCACCCTTGACAACCAAAGTAACCACACCTAGACCACTTCCACTAGACTCCCGAGGCAGTCGATCCATTGCGTCATCCTAATTGGATCTCCTTACGTACCCAGAGATCGAGTGTCTGGTCATTCTAAGATGTATCTTAAGAGGGTCATCTTAGAGTACCTACTCTAGTAACGGGTTACAACACGAGGCCGGCCAAATAACACATCCGGAGTGTAACTTCAACCAACACAAAAATAGACCAATGAAAGAAGAAAGAAACTCTCAAAATCAGTGAAGAACTTCTACTCACTTTTGATGGGCTTGGGGTTCGACTGTTTTCTTCGAGACATTCCGAGTGCTTGCACAATCACCTAACACATCCTTACGGTATCACACACCGCCGCGATGTGGCCTCGTGTCTGATAGTGATAGCGGGCTTATCAAAATCACCGGAACGACAAGCGGCGCCAGGATCAGCCTCGGCAGCAGGCTCCTATCGTGAGATAAGGATGCGGATGCAGGGTAGTTCTACATTGATGTTCTGGCGTTTGTATACGAGGTAGGGGAGTATCAAAAAGGGCACGTCCTGATTTGAGATGGTCACAACCAGTTGAGACTACCGTCACACTGAGACTACCGTCACAATGACCAATGTAATATTGAGATGTTGATACAAGCCTTCTACACAATATCAGACCATACTCATATTTAAGATGGGAGTAGGCCAACAGTCACAAACGGTACAGTTAAGACACCAGGACAGTCGCCACATCATGTAGATAGTGTCCAGTATCAACTGCGTAAACATGCTTTCACAGACCAGTCCAACCATTGCATTGCAACTAGGACAATCGTCACAACCAGTTGATAGAACAGTAACTGTATGTGGCAATGGTCCTTGCATCTCTCAACAGTATGTGACTGATCCCGGTATCATTCAACTGTATATCAGTGACTATGCATGGTCCTGGTGCCTTGGTCCTGGTGTCTCTAAATGTTCTGCCCTGCTGTTGGCAATGGTCTTGGCCACAGCGGGGTTTAGTTACTTGTAGTGACATCTACTGAGAGGAAGTCGAACTGAAATCTCTCAATTGGCCCTGGTAACTACTGTGGAGAGTCACTACTTGCCGCGATGCCACTGCCTCATTCACATCAAGCTTTGATCAAGCAGTCCTTAAAGGCACAGTCACCCCATGACATAGCACCTCTTGAACTTGACAAGGTAATCTGATAACTGCATAATGGGTATGTGATCTTTATGACCACAAACTACATTAAAACCTTCAGCTTTGGTCTTTCAGTTCCTACCTTGCCCTGAAGATGGCGATGGTGTAGTTCTTCCAGGAAGTCGGTCTGAACTACGCCATTGCCATCTTCAGGGTACGGTAGGAACTGAAAAGACCGTTTGGTCTTTTCAGTTTTTTCAGTTCCTACCTTGCCCTGAAGATGGCGATGGTGTAGTTCTGTCGAGGTCCAGGAGACTCGGATAATCGGCTCAAATAGGGGGGATTTGGGCCACGTAGATCTACGTGGTTCGGCGCTGAAGGTGTTAAAGTATAAAGATGGACACAGTCCTGCCCTTGGGTTGTATTTTGGCTCCTCTGTTCATCTCACAAAGACAAAAATACAATGAATTTCTAGAAATAAGTGTAATATATATTTCAATACCAATGAAGAATTTACACTCCTGCCCAATCACTTTGTCAGGCATTACTTATAGTTCTTCTTTTCAATCATTGCTATTATTACCATTATTGTGCGTGCCATCACCACATGCAGCATCTGAAGTCCAGAATCTCTATAATTCTGCCCCTTGGCCTAGCTATAGACCTCACGAACCTCATCTGCTAGAAAAGTGTCATCATTAAATCACAGTTCTTTACCTGCAAGCTGCTGTGTGGACCCCCCCCCCCCCCCCGCCCCTGCACCGGTGAGTCGCAATCATTTCAAGTAACTGGAGCTGTGCACATAAACTCACAAAGTGTCAATGTTTGATGTGACCATCCTCATAGTTACTTCTTGATTGATGAGTCAACATCTTTCACAGTGCATGTTCTATATAATCACAAAGTGTTAAGAGTATCTTTGTTTCCTAACGGATGAATGCTAGCTGTCCTTCTTGTTGTCTTTAGAACCCTTCTCGAACTGTGATGCAAACTCTTTGACCTTTCTCCAAAGTTCTCCTGGGTTTTCTGCGCTTGGCACCTGAAGAGAGAGGAACGTGAATAGGAGTTGAGTAAAACACAAGGAATGAAAATCATTTTCATAGATAAGGCAGCGCATGAATAATGCTTCTCATCATCATCAACATGATAAGCTTGGCATTATGGTCCTTAGTTTAGGATCCTTGCTGTACACTTGTTAGTTATTTCCTCATTCTAGTACCCGTCTTTCTGGCATGGACATGGAACTGATCACTCGTGTGCTTTTACAAACCGAGATGAAAGTAAATGTCCAGTCTTGAGACTGAGTCATATGAAGTGTCCACGTTCAAATAATTTTTACTCACTTTATAATGTTGATCAATGTACACGCCAAGGTATATTCCAATGCCAAGGGAAATCTAAAAAGAATATGGTAAAGTTAGATATTACTCATTTTCCTGGCTACACTTATTCCAGAATGGCGCTGTAGTGTTACTGTTAGTGTTGGCTTGCCCGTGTCAGTCACGGTGAGACCGAGAGACAGAGGCCTCTCTTTAGTCAGTACGTGCATGACTGATGAAATAATCAGTGCTTAATCATGATGAAACTCTTTCACAATCAATCAATCATGTTCAAAAACACATCATGATCACGCCTCCCCCAAAAAAATTAAAAAGTGAAACTAGGCTTAAGGCTACATAATGAATGATACATAACTAAGTTCCAGGAGTTGAATGAATTTTTCTCTTAATAAAAAAACACAAGATGAAGATATTTGTGGTTCTCTGAATTCTGTGTTAACTATTCTCACCAGATGCGTAAAAATACCCATGCTGTCAGTCTCTATATGAATATATTTGGGTAAAATAGACAAAAGTCAGCTGTACATCATCAAATCAACAAAAGTCGGACGCAGCTCTGATTGAACACTGTTTCAGTAAAGTGTATTCTCGTGTCGAATTTGTCGCCTTTGAAAAATCCTTGCGCAAGACTGACTGAAATTTTAGTTACAATTTTGTATATAGATGCCAGCACCTCCCGGTGGCGTTTTATTATTAGTTAAAATTTTGCATATAGGTGCCAGCACCACCCGGTGGCGTTTTATTGTTAGAGGTCCAGGAACATACAGTTAGTTACAATTTTGTACATAGGTGCCAGCACCTCCCGGTGGCGTTTTATTACTAGAGAGGTCTAGGAACATACAGTCAACGTTAAGTTTACTTGATTTTTGACCTCGTACAGCCATCCTGAGACTCAGGTTTTTGATACTCCTACGACACGTGATCCTCCCTCGCACACTTTAGTGAGGGCCAGGATGTTCAGATGTGGAAACTTGTTCGTTTGGTTTGTGATTCCTTGAGCAAAACACTTGACAGGTCAGAGTTTTGTTTGCATCGTTTTTGGAACTAGGCCTATACCAACACGAACTACCCGTTAGATTTCCTTCAGAATTGGTTTTTATTGATTTTGGCTCTGTCTTTCTTGGCTTCGCGACCAAACACTGACAGGATTTAGTGCCGAGTGTTGGTCAGAAGTTCCGAAAGTGGACGAGATCCCAAAACCTTGGTGGTCAAGATGCTCCCCAACCTGTGCTGATTTCAGTTCCATCATTATTCATCAGATGGCGTGGCGTTCGTTTCTGAAACCGGAAGTACCCGCGATCTAAAATAAACATTGAGCGAGTGGTGGAACCTCTGAATAAACACTGTTTTCATAGTGATTTAGGCAAACCCACGGACAACGAATGCCACACATTCACGCCTTATGTTCTATAGATCATTTATGAAGCTTCGTGGATAAAATCGCAAGAACGAGAGTCCACTTTTGAGGATATTGTGTGATTTTTCTCTGTCAGATTTGACATTTTCCCTCCTTTTACTGTATTGTATACGTGCATGTTGTATACATCCACACTCCAGGTACACTACGTCTACAGTACACAGGGCCAGACCAGTGGACCAGCTGTTTCTCCCATCACCAGTGACTTGCAGTGTGCGTGATACTGCGAAGCCTGTAGTGTAGGCCTAGTCTGGTAGTAGTGTGTTGACTGCAGTGCTGTGCTTTCCTTTAGACCAGTAGAGACTGTCCCACTGCACTGTCGCCGACGCGCTGTGTGAGCCACTGAGGGACATACAATGGGGGCTTTAGGATTTTTATCTGTGATAATTGTTGTGCTGCTTCTCGACCAAAATGATGTGGATGCGAAATTCATCAAGTCGTGTAAGTACTTTTTTGCCTTTTCATCTTAATTTGATATTAATTGTGTAATGTTGAATGTAGGCTAAGCTTCAACCCGTTCAAAGATTTGATGATGTCCATTTCAAATTTGGGCAGCGACCAGGATCAGATAATGCCTGGCCTGATTGTGCCAAACAAACGTGCAGACTTTGGTATTCAAAAGCCATTAAACATCAAACCCAAAAGCTAATTATATTATGGGGGATTTTGCCTACCCAACACACGAGCAAAACATATTTCATATTGCTTGGTCTTGGAAGGGTTTAGCTTAGGCCCTCATGAAGACCAAATGCATGACCGGGTTCGAGGAGCATGTGTGCATGATTTTTCTGCAGTGAGGGTATTCCAATATACTCGGTCAAGTACCCTGCATATATTACAGTTTTTGGCTTCCCAATGTGGTATTGGCAATGAAAAAGAGAGGGCCAAGTCACCCACGGAAATTAACGATTCTTTGATTGTTTGAACCCCATCCCAACTGAATTCAGTAGCAATTAACACCCCTCGACACTGACTGTGGGTGCGTTTGTGTGATAACCCATTATATCAGAATTCAAAATGTAACCAAGTCAAAGTATTTGTCTCCTTGTTGCGCTATTGTTGAGATGGCTTCCATTTTGATATCAATTAAAGTTTGCATGCTTTTTCCTCATCAGTGACATGATCATTCCACATTATTTCATAGCTTTAGGATTTTCATTATACAGGTGGCGAGCATGCAAATTTCAATTCTAACATTTCGTGCTGTAAGTTACGCTCTCACTGTTCATGATAAGAACACCTGATTTCTTCAGATCTGTACTGTGTGAAAAATTAACGAATATTTCTCAATCTCAATTTTCATTTCCGTATTCTGTCATGTAGATTTTAAAAGCTCTTTAGTTTTAGTTTTAATGTACCAAATTACTCAATACAACGAGGCCACAATTCTGTGTTTACACAATTCTATTCTTGTTCATTTGCTGTTTGATTTTAATCAAAATTTTGTTACATTGTGGCCACTTTATAGTTAAACAAACTTTTCAGGAATACTTATGGCTAAAGGGTGAATTGAGATGCTTGTGGATTCTGTCAAATGACATCTTTTGGATGATCTACACTCCAAAGGTGTTGACATCGCTATGTCTTGCTATGTGCCTGCCACACCAGATCAAGCAAATGGTAAAGTGGTAAAAGACACCCAAGTCAGGGACCTCATGCATGTGATAGCTTCATGATGATACCAGCCACCCTCTCAGTGGATAGGGGAGGCCAATCACTAACCATCTTTCATCTTCTTGTCCTATACTGTAGGCTAAATACTAACAACTAACTTCTGTGTACAATGTAAGTCCCGTCCCGACTGTGGTTTGATTTTAATCTTAGTAAAAAACTAATAAAATGACATTGATAGCAATCTTAAAGCTGACCTATTGCAAACTACAAAAACCCACAGCGGGCTGTGTACACACTGTGAGTGAGTCAGTTTCAAGTTCTTAATTACACCTCCTGTCATATAGTCATTCACTGTATTTCCCTGATATTTTCCTGGAGTTGGAATAAAAAGTTGAATACCTGACATGCCTGTACGGACTGGAGCTTTCTTGTGCGATATCCTGTTATCTTATGGGTTTATTTTCAACTTTGAAGTGGTTGATATTGCTGAATGTTCAACATGTCATTCAGTAGGACTGCCCACATACATACTGAGCTGGCTTTTGTGTCATGATTATGGGGGTATTCATACCTACACAATCATGACAATACAGCTTTTACACTAATTCTGTATGGCACTAGCTGGTCTTTCTGGCGTGACTAGTCCAATAAAAAATAACAGCAGGACAAGGGACTTTCTTTGAAATGACGCTCGACTACCATAAGACCCTGACTGGGGTTCTGTTTTAATCCAATGTTGACATTGTTACCCAATCTTGTCTACTCAAAACTTGTGAATGCCTCACTATTGTCAAGGGAAGTGTGCCAACCCCTGTGGGCCCTTTGAGGGCCGTAATTGGCCTGATCTTTATTTGTATGCCTGGTATGTGGGCTTGACCAGCTTTTGTGTCTGGTCAAACATCAATATTTGTGGCTGATTTGAATAAGGCCAAGGATTATTTTTTTTGTGGCTTTGACGCAAAAAAACTAGCTGGCATCCATGAAACGGATCAGTTTTGTGCTTCATAAGTTCATCATATTTGAGTTATTGTATGCAATAAGAATTGTGAACTGTAAATCATTGGTTTTCAAAACAAAGTATCTTTTATTCAATTTCAAATTCTATGATTTTCAGACACAATGCCTAGCCTTGACTGTTCCCCATCTATACGGGAAATAGATGGCGCTGTCATCTACAGTGCAAACAAACTCCAAAGTGGTGTCGCACAGGACACAAAATGCGAGCTACGATTCAGTAATGCTGATGGGACGTTACTGTCTAAGAAGAGGCTCGCTATTAGGTTTGAGCAGGTCGATATCAAAGATTGTCACGTGGAGTTATGGCTATTTGCTGGACGGTCGGCAAATGCTAGGTTGTTGGTAAGTTCATGACTCAGACATATTTTACGCTTCCTACCCACGCGCACAGCCACTGCTTCAAATGAGATGCCCTAGGAAGGTTTCTCTGTTGATGGTATTGAGTTGAGATCATCGGCCTGATTCGTAGACTGATATTCCCTAGAATCACCTGTAGACGCCGGGTTCTGCTCGGTTTCTCTGAAAACACTGTTCCTGTATCGAAAGTTCTACCTTCTCACTTTGTAATCTGATCATCATAAAGTTGGCCCACATACGAGCATGAGATATGATTGATGAATGGAAACATCTTTCTTGATTTCAGCAAAAGTTAGATTGTAACAGTACGACGCCCACAGAAGTTTTTGAATCTGGGGAAGCAGTGACAATTGAGCTGATCACAGGCAATGCTGATCCGGACAAGTATCACTTCAGGTTCCTTGTCACATCTTATGAGAGTGAGTAGGCCCTATCGCACAATTCCTTAAACCAAGTTTCTCAGAGAACTGCATCTTGAAAGACCCCAAGCTGTAGCATTCCGAACAGCATTTCTCAAGGTTGTACATTTGGGGTAGTCTTGACCAGAAGTGCCATAACGTTTGGAGTGAAGTAATCCATTTGTCAGACAGGTCCAAAAAGCTTGACACCTGATGGGTTAATAAACTGATTTGTTAACATTTTGTTGTTTCTAGAATCTGGTTTCTGTGATGAGATGACATGCAATAATGGCCGCTGCATCAGCAAGGATCTGGCGTGTGACAGCTTCGACAGTTGTTTTGATGGAAGTGACGAGCTGAAAGGACAGCCATCTTACTGCAAAGGTACATCAACATACATTACATGTTCTTGTAATGCTTTCAAGGTTGTGAAACAAATAGTTTGATAAAATGTCTGTATGCCTGACGTGAGGTTATTGTACAGTGATTCTCTTTGACTCTGTTGTATTGTAATTTGTACCCATTATAATCTGAACAGAACAATTTCAAATTACATCCAGTAGTAACGCCATCAAAATTGATCAGGGGTATATCAGTCTGACTTTGAGACACAGCTATCTTGCCGTCATCCGCACATTTTCCCTTTGTATTTCATGAAGCTCCTGCTAGCAGATGCTATTAATGCTTGTTAAGATTTCTCCTCAGCTGCATGGCTATTTCATATCAATTTTTTAGCAATAGTCAGTCCAGTTCTTCCACCACCTGGTGCAGATACGGCGACAGGTATAGATAAGTTTTGGGCAGTAAATCCCTTTGCATGCACATCACTTCCTTGGTTTGAAATAACAGCCTCTGTTTGGTTCAAGATTTACCGCTTTCCTTGGTTTGAAGTACCAGTAACAGCTATCCTCACTTGGAGTAACAGCCTTCCTTTGTTGGTGTTTTAAGTAACAGCTTTTCATGTATTAAGACTACATAACAACACCCTTCTCTTCTGCACTGTATTATCAATAATCTCAACAGTTGTGTTGCCTTTGGTCATGCACTGGAATCCTCTTCTTAACCCTCCTTGGCCCCTCTTACTCTAATCAGTACCATCTGTTCCTATAACCACAATCACAAACCATTCTAGAAGGGCTGCAGTCCCTCTGACCCCTTTCTTGGCCTACCCGTAACACGGTGATAGTGATTATGAGCACAGAATTCATTTGATTTGTCATGTCAGTGTAAAGGTTTGTAAAAGGATGACAGTCTTGGAAAACAGCAACAACTGTACGACATGTACAAGTAAATCATGCTAACTGGACTGGTCTATTCAATCTAACTGTAGACGTCACTTTATGTGATGTGTATCCATCGACACATGTGTATTAGAAGAGGCGCAGGCTCCATCAATGGTATTTTGTCATGTCTGATGATAATTTTTCATTCCAGTAGGCGCCAAAGGAAAAAATGGCACGACCGTCCAGCACACGTACATCATCCCGTTCGAGATGTGGCTGATCGGCCTCATAATCATCATCATCCTTCTCATCATCGCCATTATCATCTGTATCATCTGCTGCATACGGAGATCAAAGGGACGAGACGGATTTGGGCGGCCGACGTCGACTGGGACCACGTCTGCAGGGTATCAAGGTGAGCAGAAGGCTTGTTTTCGTATCGCTTTCTTCGATACAGAATTGGCAACGCTGCCTCTCAGATCATATGGTTTGCACAGTTTAACCCTCGATATGGTACTGGATCAAGATGAGACAAGTTTGGTGCCAGGCACAAAGAGGGAAGTTTTGATATTTGCTGGACATTATTTGAATAAAACGAAAGTTGTGAAAACAAATTCCCATATAAATCATTTAGACTGGTTTAAAGTACACTGCCGAGTTCTGACATGTCCTGGTGAAGGTCATGGTTGATATGCTGATAACATCTACATCCCCACACTAATTATCAACGTGTAGTGTCACGGATATGGTTAATGTAGGTCATTAATTATCTATAATGGCCTAGTGATTGGTGATCAAAGAGGTGTGATGGCTGTTTATAATATAAGCATCCTGCATCATTGAAATAGCACTTGATCTGTCAAGAATGGGCATAGGACGGAAGCAGTAGGATTTATCTTTATAATACTCAGCGCAGCTCCTCAACTGCATGTATGCTGGGGAAGAGGTGTTAGCATGATAATACCAAGTTAAATACAACTTTAGTTGCTACGAGATAGTTCTCGTAGCAACTAAAGCCATACCAGCCATACCAGCTTACATGTAGATAAAACTCTTTCTCTGAAGATTTTCATGGAAAACTTGATTTGACCTTTTCAAGCTTCACCAAGTGGCCCTCCAGGTACTAAGATTTTGTGTGAAAGCAGTGTATTTCATTGAATATTGAGTTTTATAAATGGAGGTGCTGTCTTAGAAGAAATAAACTTGCACAGTGTTTGTGTGTGCTTTATTTGTGATCAGTGTTGACTGTGAAAGTTTATTCATCTACATTGTGAGCAGTTCTTGTTTCCGTCGCTTAATTATTTGAAGTGGTTCCCTAACTCTTGGTTTATCTCTCAGAATTAAATTCCCAGAAAAGTGGCAAGTATGGTTTTTTGCCCTGTCCTGGAAAAGTGGTCCCAAAATACCTATTTAACTTCACATTTGATTTTCACTCAGCTTGGTGCAGGGAGTAACATGGGCAGAGTTGTTGAGTTTCGTTCACGAAATCGATTTTCGGCCTAGCCTCATTGCAGAATTCATTAAGCCCTTACTTGATGCCATGATAGTGGTTACTGTTTTGAACAACCTAGCCCTGACATGTTATCCTATTTGGCCTTATATCACCCAAAATGTCCCAACTCACTCATCGTTGACTTTGAAATTGAGTAGTGATATCCCAAATTTCCCTTTAACAAGTAACACCACTAGTGGATTTATGGCTTCCTTGAATATACATGTAATCCTTTCCACCCATTCGCATGACATTTTGAGTTGTCACCCACTTTTCCTCCACCCCCCAAAACTTGTTTCTGTTCTTTCTTTGACTTCAGTTTCACTTTGCTCATTCTCGATAGATTGTGTCATCATTCTCTTCAAAGGTGGCATCTTGGTCCATTGATTGGGAATTGCCCGAAAAATGTCCATGAATGTTTATTTTGTCTTATAAGTTATATCTCGGTGTCGGTTTCAATCTTCTGTTCTATTCATATTGCGTCACTTGTTTGGAATAGGCTGTACTTACATAGAATTGTCTCACCATCTACAAATTGTGAAGCCGTGAAGGTTATTTATACATTTACTTTACCTTTTTTTCTTCAAATTCAAACCAGTATGTTCTTGAAATTAGTCAACGGTCTCTTCATCAGTTTATTTCTAATTCCTAATTGTCACGACACTAAAAGCATGACGCAAATGACTGATTTTCGCATCTTTCATTTCAGCAGCAGCAAATCAACCCCTAGCTGGCCAAGGTAAGATTGCCTCCAGAAAGTTGATATTTTGTGCTGAGTGGTTGTGGTTGTATGAAAGCTGCAGTAGGCCTAGCATCCAAGTACAGGTCTAGGCATAATAGCAAATTGGAGCTTTTGCTCCTCATGCTTGTATTGCCCTGATCCTGATCCTGAAGTCCCCAATTCTGCAGTTACATTTTGACAAGATCGTTGTGTCCAGCAAGCTCAGCAACCATATCATAAGGGTTGCTTAGTACAAACTGTCATCCACTTGCAATACTTCATGCCTGATCAGTTGATATCTTCTGTCCAATTTGTTGCAGCCATGTACTATTACATTTTACCTTATGGAAAATCAATATGTCAGACATCAATATACCGACATGATCAATAGATCTATAGATATTGCTCATTTTTGCCTGCAGCAAACATTCCAATGAAATTGATTAATAATTGATATTTGAAATGTCTATTTAACACTTTATAGTTTGGTGGCGAAATCTATTTTGGATGACGTGCAGGACACAGAACGTCCAAAAATTTAAATTAGTTTTAATTATTGTCTTGACATGCAATTGCAAGACCGATTTGGCGATGGCGATTACCAACTTACCTTCAAATTCTGTGACAACTTTTTGACATGACCATGCACTGGGAAGCTCTTGATGAGCATATTCTCTCGGTGCCATTCGCATCCTGTGATTTGACCTTATACTCTGAATTGAAATCTCTCTACGAAATCCCTTGGTTTACAGACGACATGGAGAATGGAGACATTCTAGCAGTTACGATAGCAGATTCCGAAAATAGGCAGTTTGAATCAACGTTATGATCTACCGATCAAAAACCGACAACAGAAATAGTTGTCAGTTTCTTATGGTTAGTGAGTGAACTTCCATCTGCACGGGTTGCATGGAGTGCTTGTCTTATGGTACGGTGTACAACATGTGATTTTCTTGTTAGATTGCTCCGGCAGGCTGTACGATGGTGTGCATTTTTAGGTGTTTTGTATTGTTAAGTTAGCACACGGACCTTGTCCGTGAAAATTTCATAATAAGTTTCTCATTTTCAGCTGTTGGTTTTAATAACAAAGTTTATGAGCCAAAATCTGTCGAAAACAATCACGTCATCGAGCCAATGCTGACGGATGTGAAACTAGACGACGATGAAACGTTACCTGTATGAAGCGGGAGAGGGGCCATGAGGCCTCGGGGTATCCCCACCTCAACCCCTTTGAATCAGGTACCAGTAGGTGTTGTGAGGTACTGGTGGCTTCCTCCCCTAACCTGGGTGCACATTCACGTTTATTTGTAGATATTTTACCTCTAGGATGTGTTGTTGCATGCCTATCCCTGGGTTAACGGCTTACCTTTAGTTTTGTTTCCAGATGCACAGTATTCACTCCTAATTCCCTGAACCTTCAAGAGGAGCTCAGTGCCACACCCTCCCTGTAAATCAGACAGGTCGGCAAATGAGTTCTCCTCCATCCTTTAAATCACTCAATTGATGTTGTAGATATAATAATCATGTTTCCCGGTTGCACTGCCCCTTAGTTGCATGCTTTCTGGTTGTAGTGTTGTAGTGTGATTGGAATCAGTTGCATCAAAAATAGATATTAGGCTTGCTTTTTTGGGCTGACATCAATCTAGAAATACTAGCCACTGTTCAGCACCTTGCAAGACTGTCTTGGTCATGCCCTTGGGGCTGGTGATGGTAGGTAGATGTAATTCTTTGCTTTCCTTATCTCTAGATGTTGTATGAGTTGTGTTTCCCTCTTGACCTGTCCTTCTTGTGCCTTGCTTAGGTCACAAACAGGAACTGCTGTTGCTCCTGTGGATTAGGCAGACTATATTTTACCAAGTTGAACATTGACGACTCGTTCCTTTCAGGTGGAGCTACGTTTGGTAACGGGATGATTGCCGGCATGCCCCAGCAATCTGTTCCCCACTCTCGGAGACACTCCCGTCAGTCCTCGTGGTGTTCATCAAGTATCACACGAAGCTGCCCTGCAATTTACCCACAAACCCCAGCTACTTCGCCACCTTTTGATAACGTTGATTATCAAAATTATGCGAACTCTGTCGATTGTAGTCAAGAAATGTTAGAAGCAGAGACCATTTTAGCAACTGCGATTACCACCATTGATGCTGTCAATGAACAGGGTAACATGCCCCCTAGTGGTGGAGATGACAATCATTCTGTTGCTGTATCAGTTCCCTCTGATGGTAGCGATGTGAATCAAAATGTGGCGAGTAGTCAGGAGCTTGTGTGGGCCTCCCCTGGCACAGATGGAAAGGTCATCGAAGCGACCAGTTTATAGATATGAAATATGGTAAATTAAGTATTTTCATGTGAATAACTGTTTCCTATGCCGTGGTCACACTGGGGTTTTAACACGAATTGAATTCGAATTAAAACGTTGATACGTATTGGGGCGTCACACTCAATTCGGTTCATACCGATCTCAATCCGCTTTAACCAACACGGTTCTTAAACCGAATTGAATGCGAATCAGCTAATCCGAATCAACGAAACCGTATTGAGATTTCAAGTGTGA
Source organism: Lineus longissimus (assembly GCF_910592395.1). Taxonomy (NCBI): domain Eukaryota; kingdom Metazoa; phylum Nemertea; class Pilidiophora; order Heteronemertea; family Lineidae; genus Lineus; species Lineus longissimus. Next base: position 17,507,723 of record NC_088318.1, on the reverse strand, counting down.
CGCGCTTGATACGAATTAAGGTTTTCGATCGCACTACGCATGCGCCCGGCGCATGGAAAGTGACCTTTGACCGCGGGAACTAGTGCTCCGAACTAGTTAACTGATGTATTTAAATTCATTAACTCAAATCGTTTTTGTTATGCCATAGAATAGGGAAAAATCAACTCCCTTGCACGTGACTTGCATTTTCATTTCCTGGCAAGGTATGTTGCCGCCGGTTCGTTGGTCAAATTTACGCTGGTCAACAACATCGTTGCGGCGGGGTTTTCCCCGGTTTTGGCCTCGTTTTCGAGGGCGAGGCCGGGATTCTCCGCATTTAGCGACGGTGGTGTTGACTCGAACTTTGGCAATAGGCATGGCCGGGAGATGGAAATGGTCAAGCACCTTTCGCGATTTTAACTTGTTAATAATGACTGTGTGATACTGTGATATTATATACTTATATGTTTTGTACTTGTAAATTTTATTCTCCCATATGGGAGGTTAATAAATAATAATAATAATGATAATAGATGGCGCGTCGTTAGTACGCATTAGTGTGGCGCGTTTTAAACCGATTTGAATGCGTATTCGGGCCAGTGTGACGCGACCGTTCTGAAACTGGATTAACCAATTCGTATTCCGGAGAGCGCTCTACGGAATACGGTTTCAATTCGCATCCAGTGTGAACACACCACTAGAAGTGTGGATAACAACAGTCTCCTAACATACCTAATTTGGGTTTCATCAAAGTTTATTGACTGACATGTGTATTCAACATGGTGCAGACAACTTCCTTATGGATGATTGATCACTGAAAAATAAACCTGCTGGGGGATTTCTAACCCCCCTCCCCTCCCCTCCTCTTCGTTCATCTCTAACCTAACGTCACAGTAATCTAAAGCTACTGAAATTCTAAAACTCGGTGGAGACTCAAATGTAAAGCCTCTCAACTGTCCACTATTGGTTTTCTCCAAGTAAAGAGCATTCAACCATCTCTTAACTTAGTGAATAATAACTAAGAAACTCTAAGAATTTTCATGTCAATATTTGAATCAGTTTCTGCCCATTTGAACTTGTGGCCACTTTGATAACAGCTTTGTCAATGATGGGCTGGTAAGTTTGTCATTGTCAGGATCAGATATTTTTCAAAATTTAGCAGAAATTACGAGTTTCTTTGCTCAGTCTGTTTCATTGAGGCAGTTATCGTTTATAAAATAACATCAATTTCTTTCAGAACATGTAACACAGAACTTCATTTCTTCTTTATTGTGTGAAACACTGTCTGTTCGTCCATCTGCCCATCTGTGATATTAACACCTATCTTTCTGTCCCGTAACAGGTCTCGAAAAGAAGCCTCCATCTTTCTATGCTGACGGAGCGCCATCTGCTCCTGAATATGCTCGTAAGTTCAGTCTCAGTAGAAGTGGTAGAAGTCCAAAATGCCTGAATGATATTTTCATGGAGATACTGGGAGACATCAATTGTGCTTGGACCTCAGATCAGGGATCGCTCTGGGTCGAAGGATGCAAGGATCTCAGCAAAATACTCGGGGGAAAGTCCATTCCTTGGTTTGAGAACAAGGAGCAGAATGTTGAATTCCATCCTTGCACGATTCTAATGAACTGAATATGTTTATTTCTGCATTTCAGCCTATTGAGGGTCCAGACTTCTGAGAGACAAATCCCACCGTAAGAAACTTCAAGTTTGGATTCCTGATAAATTCATTCCGACCACCCAGTTTTCCTGCCATCCACAGACAGACCAGCTCACCTCATCTTTCTAGAACCAATCACTGGAGGAGAAAATACAAACTTGAACTTCCGTGGCTCTTCAGGAGGGTCCTCTCACTGCTCCACTCCCTGGATACATTCTTACAATTCACTTGGATTGTCGTGGAATTCCAGTTTAGCAAACAGACTATGATATCATTTGAGAGACGTTTGTGTCAGCTTTGCTAAAGTGCGAGTGTACTGTCTTTTGAGAGATATCTCATTCACTTTAAGACTGGGCAGTGAGAGGCAGTGTGATTACAATCAAGATCATGAGCTGGTGTCTGTGGCGGAAATGTCATTTAAGGGAAGATGCGTGTAGGTTTTCATATTTTAGAGCAGAGGAAGGATGGAGAACTTTGAAAATATTTTTTGTGTCAAAACATTTTTTATAAACTTTTGAGGAAAAAAATTATTTTTGGCACTAAGTCAATATATGAATATTGTTACTGTAACAATTGCACTACTGAAGCCATAAAATGGGCACAGACTTTGGTCACAGCTTGTGATAAACTGATAAAATATAGTCCCTCAGAAGGTACGGGCAGTGCAATCTCTATTATATTTTGTGTGTGCATGTTTCATGAAATATAACTGTCAATGCAATGGGCATTGACACTGGGTGTGTGTAAAAGTGGATCACGAAGAAGGTACAGCTGCAACAAAGGATTATGTTTATAATGTAATTTGAAGCAGAAAAACGAGCCATGAAATCGATCAGGTATAGAAAAGTAGTTTTGTTGCCAATTTTGATCACAAAAAAGGTGCAAATAATCAGAACTGTGAAAAAAGTAGTATTTTTGGGAAGTTTTTGTTTTAGTGCTCATGCTCAACACTAGTGTTGAGCACTAGGCATTCATATTTTAACCTCTAGGTAGATCAAGTGTTGGGTAAAGGATAGTTTCACATCCCCAAGCATAAAACAAGAAGTTAGTTGGAATTCTAATTTCAGCTTGAAGTAGGGTTTGCCCTGTGCCTGGAATTCTTGTACCATCACAGTGTCCAGCTGAGCGCCAGGCCCTTGGGCCTCTTGTCCCACATGGCATGTATACATGATTTGAGTCAATTCAATGTGAGACAGATGCCTAGAATCCATCCATGTATTAGCATATGTACTATATTCATGTATAGTATACAGCCATATTGGGCCAACATAGCTTGGACCAGACTGGTGGTTTTTTTCATTGCCACTTCACATGACAACAAAGGGCACTTGAAGAATGCTTGTTTTATAATTGGTGATTGGTGTTGGTCTCTGTGGCCTGCTATTCTGATTTGCCTGCTGTTCTGATTTTTAACCACTTCACTACAAGATGTTCATGGTGTTTAATAATGAGTTCTGTTGTCATAACGTTTCCTTTGAAAATGGTATTTCATATTCTTCCGGGCCGAAAACGACAGAAAATTGAAGTGGGTTGGGGACCAATTACCGGACTGTTTGGTCAAGTGGTGTTTTTACAGTACTTCCACACAGAAATGATGGTGGTGTAAGATGGCGAATGCGATATACTGTTTGGACTTGCTCCCAGCATTTCATGCTGTGTCATGTCATAATTGCTTGGTACATGTATGTTTGCCAAAAGACGACCTGGCCTAATTAGGCTATTGGTCGAGATGGTTTAAATGAAAATAATGGCATTTATTATAAGTATGTGGATCTATTTGTCAGCTTAGTATAAGTGTTGGCTGAAAATTATGTCAACTAACGTATTGTTCTCTTTACTCCAATATTTGTGCAATGCTTGATATGCCAGGACCATGTTTGTCAGCAGTTGACTTAGTAATTTAGGGACTTGTGTCATGAACTTACACTGTCACTGGTGTGTTGTTGTAGAGTATTGCAGTGAAGTACATGGTCCACACTTGTGCTTGACTTCTTGAAAAACCAAGTTTTATCATGTGCATTAACCCTTTGAGACCTTGGCTCTAAAGAGGTGGCTCCATGTTCATGCATCTCACAGTTCTATTGCCTTTTCTAGTCACTCTCATATATTGATCGTCATATCTATAACTTTTATGCTGAGACCTCTATCGCAGAGCTTGCGTTGGGTGGACATATAGGCTATTTTAAGTTGGGTACATTTGCCTGTGCAGTTTGATTTCACCTGTAATGATGAATTACATTACAACGGACAAATTGCTACCTTGGGTATCACGACAGAGGTCACAGCATTCATATTTTATGTGAGGTGAATGTGAATATGTATTTTACTATCATCTTGAGAATTTCTAACCCGTATTGTCCATATTTTATACCACAGATATCTATTGGTGTCAAGAAACATTTTATAGACTGGTACAACATAAAAGGTTCATTTTATTTTAGGATTATAGATTGGAAGACAACTGACCAAGTCTGCCAACTCAGACAGACTAGCTTTGTGATGAACTTTACGACTATTTGTCTAGAAATCATAGTTTATTGGAACAATTAAGCAGCAGAACTACACCTTCAGGCCTAAAATCATTCCAATGCACTCGTTAGTTTGGTACCAAATAAAGAATTGTTTAATTTAAACTTTAAATCAGCAAATTTTACGACCACTGTAAAACGTCATTCAAAAAGTTTGACCAACTCCTAACTGATTTTACAGTAGTTCTAAAAGTTGTTGATATGCACTTTTCATTGTATGTAATCATGTTGCATTGGTAATCTCTCATGTTCGTTGGGACGAAAGGGACTCACTCTATCTTTGTTTGAAAGAATACTTGGTTTTAAAACATAAATATACATTTACATTTTAATGCTCGTACTTCTTTATTACGTATAGCTCACTCCTCTGTACCCTACATACACTCATTATGTTGGCATTGTAAATTAAGTCTTGTGTTTGCTCAATTTGTTTTTGAACATCTTCTCATACATACATGTAGATCATATAATGCATATTGCTTACATAGCTCATTGCATCTTTTTGTGTTGATTTGAAATTCTGTTCGTAAGAATGGGTGATTACAGATGGACCATGAAAGACTTGTAAAATATTACTAGATTGTGTTCACTTATACAGTTTCACTTGACTGCATATTAACATAGCAATTCATTATTTCAAGGCCTTAGGCCCAGCCTGAGTATATTCATTAGATTTTTTCATTCTGCTGATCTCGTTTGCCAAAAATGTTATGCTTTTAATGTAATTATGTGTACTTGTATTGTATTTATGAACAGCTTTGGCAAATTTTGTCTCGAAGTATATTCTATCTTGGATGACTAGCAAATAATTGTGTGTTTCATCATTGAAACAAGAAAACCTCTAATAGGTTGTGGTGGCCAGTTTGATATGATGACCTGAGATGACTCAGATGTGTGTATTGGTTTGTGCATGAATAACTACTTCATAGTAATCTGGTTGTAATCTATGCCTGAAAGTCAACCCACCGAAACAACAGCTGCAAATATAGAACCCCTATAACAGGCTAGTGGTATTCATTCATTGTGCACAATGGACACATGTATCTGAGCGCTCAGCCATTACTCATACTGGTACTGTCAGATTAATTTTTCCTGAGGGTTGTCATACAAATATAGCTTCAGTTGGGTGACCATTTGGTTCCACTGTGAAGAACAGTATGTTACATTTCTTTGCTCAGAAACATTATTTTGACCAAATATGGTTTAGTCTTGAATGCTTTGCCGGATTCCATTGGGTGTCTCGCTGTGCTTTATTCTTGTTGTCCTCAGTTATGCCTGTACTTATATGTTCACTCCGAAATAAAAAGAATCCCACTGTTATAAAACTGTGTTCCGTGTTTGAAATTTTCGTTTGCAAAACACCATTTGATTCTGTGCCCGACCAGTTCTGATCAAAGCAAGGTGAGGTTGACTTGTATGTCTCCTCACTTGTACAATAGATGCCAACCAATCCAATCTGAATCACATGTCAAGGGTCTGCCTAGGCATCTTGATAACTATGTCGGCATCTTGCAGCCTTGCCTGTTATGATGGACCTTTCCCACTTCGATCCAAGGGTTAATTCAGCATAGGCTACATGTGCAATCTGCATTATCGTGCCAACTTCTGCATACCATAGGCCTGCACCTACCAGGTTTAGTTAGGATTGCCATTGTTATTCAATTAATTTGAAAAGCACCATTGACTTCCACTTGGTTTCCATACGCACCCTCCAATCACCACAGGTGGTTCTGGTCCTTCAGGTATCTTGTCAGGCCAAGGAGAGAAACTGTTCGGTTCCCATCCCGACCAGGCTCTGTACTGGGGCAAGGGCAGGGTCTACGAGAGCACCCTCCAATCACCACGGGCGTGGTTCTGGACCTTCAAGTGTCGTATCGGGCCAAGGGAAGTTACTGTTAGGTTTTCATCCCTGCCAGTCTCTGTATGGGGGGTGGGGGAGGTAACCCACAGTACTCTTGCATCAGCATATCGATACTTCTTTTATACGGATGGCAGACTTTCATTCCCTAACCAAGTGCCATCATGATGGGACTCGTCCACCTTAATACATTCAATCTTGACTCGTCACTCTACATGAATCGATGGAGGAGTGACAAAATCTCTGGATAAGATAAGCAGCCGGAAGAACAACAACACAATAGTCAGTATATTTTTTGCATTATTGCCACCAAAAACTTACAGAGAAACTCAAAGACAAAGACCGCACGAAGTGCCAATGCTTTTTAGGAATGTACAGCATTTCACCAGATCTGAGAACACATTCTTGCAACCGCGCTTTCCTGAACTCGGGAAATTTAACTAAATCAGGATTTTCAACATCAACCTGACTGGTATTGTTCAAGAGGACTTCGGTGTGTGGATAAACAAACTTGGAGTCTATGACGGGATAGAGTTTGATGTATTTATCACCTAAGACTTGTGCGAGGAAGTTATGTTTTGGATCTTGATGCAAGGGGGAGACTGTACCGCTTGGACCAAACCAAGCATTTATGTCTACATCATCCTCATCACCAAGGCAGCAATAGGTCGGAACACTGATGTCATTTTTCAATTCTGGAATTTGGTCAAAAAGTTGGTGCTGGGCCAAGTAGCCTACACTGCTGCCCTCCTGTGGGGATATAAGAAACCGATCAATGAATTCACCAACCGAGAGCAGTTTTTGTGACCAGGTTTCCTCTGTGTATTTTGCACCTATTTCTATTGGGACTGTCCTATATCCTGCTACATTCTTTATATAATCAAGAGTCCATTTCCTTTCCGACAATGCTGGCCAATAGTCCATGCATCCTTCCAGTATCACTGGATTTTCCAAGTCCATAAAATTCTTTTTGAAATAATCAAGAGAGGGACAGTGTATTCTGGGGACCTTGTGGGAGGGACTTATTTCTGGCATTGAAAATACTTTTTGTCTTTTCAAGTCATGAGCCTCAGAATCGTGCTGTCCCTTATTCACACTGTCCCCTTCTTTACCAGTAGTCTGCAAGGGGCACAGAATGGGTTGTAACACTGCAACAATCTTGCTCAGTACATTGTCAAGGACTGGGGCTCCCATCAGTAGCCCCATATCACAGGTCTTTATAGCCAACTCCAATTCTGACTTATCATCGAGAGAACTCATTGAAACTTCACTCAAAGCCTTCAGGAGTGACACATAGGAATATGCTAGTCTCCACGTGATTGCGACGTCCTTCCAATGACCTGTGTTTAGCTTCTCCCAAGTGATATCAAGCAGGCACTTGCATGTCTGAATGCAATAAGAGAGATCTTTTGAACAGAATCTTTCCACAGCATCTTGAAGTAGGAACCAGTAAGCTTCGCCGCAAACCGATCTGTCGACACCGTCAAGGCTGAAGTACTGTCTTGGTGATGAAAGAAGTCGTCGCAGAGCCTCAACATTGAAGTCTGATTGGCATGGGGCCATGTCGCAAACCTGAAAAAAGAAAGTTCATAGAATTACAAACATGACGTTTTGTCCGGTATTTTAGAATGTGTTCCAAACCAAGAAAGTCCCGTCACTGACATCAACACGTTGTCACTGACTTGGGATATATTGCGAATTGTGAATTATGTTGGTGTTGGCTTTCCGTATATTAATTTGTTATAGTTTTACTGAAATTTAGCGTCTAAACAAAGACATTTGTAAAGCAAAAGTATAACTCTTGGTAGCAACCTTTATTGTAGAAGCACTTGAGCCAGATGACATTTTGAACTGATGAGGAATTATGCCATAGATTGACTGTTTCCACCAATAATCAATCTTTCATTTGGTTACCTCGTCTTCAGGCAATTAAATTGAAAACCTGACCTGGAAACGAGATAGATGTTTCTCTTTGTCTAGTTACATAACTTACAAATATTTCATATACGGTCTATAGTAGACATGAATTGATATTTTTGTGTAAAACTATCTATATAATTGCTTTGAAATAAAACGCAACAAATGAGATGAATCAAGCACTTGAAAAATATATTACGTCGGTTTCAGTTACATCTTGCAATTTTTTGGCATAACCGTTTTAATCCGGTAGGTGGCGTGCAAGTTTTGCACCGAGACCTGGTGACCTTTGGCAAAGCACAGCACACTTTGACATGACATGTATGATTTATGAAGCATTTGCGCAAATAAAGTAATACTAAGCACCCCAAGATATACCAATACCGCTGAGCTGAGCTGAGCTGAGCATCCAAATCAAGCAATTCGCTGTTGACTCAATGACTGTGAGTGTGAGTGACTGTCTGTATTTCTTTGACTTTGTCTTGATTTCGTTCATTTCATTTTCAAGTTAAGCCTGCCCTAGACCTTAAGTAAACTCCACGTCATCTTAACATTGATGATTGATGATAGGCCCTTTGCCACCTTGGGTTGGGCTTACGAACCATCTTTACAAGGTAAAAGGAGCCAGACAATGGCTGGAGAGACATTGGCCATTGAGTTGACATTGTGACGTCTGGCGTACATCTTTGAGTCTTGGACCCACACCACAGGCGGGACAGGGACTTGAAGCAGGCCGAGGATTTTTTTCCCGAGGCCCCGGGATGTGTTCTCTGCCCACCCCGGGTCGATGAGGCATGATGAAGCCTGGGGTCAGCGGACCCCACATCCAAGAATGCCATGTTATTGTTACATCACCTGCCCTGGCCTGGGGCTGGGGCATTTTTTACCTTGAGGTCCAGGTAAGCTCCTGGGGCAAACGTTGGGCCACTGTGACCATCAATCTGCTTAATCACTCAATCTGATATCAATCTCAATGGGTTAGTTGTTCGCATTGATTTGACATCATTACTTATATCAGGGGAGATTGTCCTAATTCATGATTATTATGCATCATATGAATCCAGATGACAAACATAACTATAGGGTATGTGATTAGCTCACTTTGTGGGTTAAAGCTGAAAATTAGTCCAGTAGTGTCTGACTTTTTTCTCAGGATATTACTGCATAATATCACTGTGCTGCGGGAGGATAGGCCAATCTATCTGGGCTCTGCGAATTTCATACATTTCTGACTTCTTCAGTGGATTCGATAAACTCAGTGGCATAAACTCAGTGGCATAATGAGGGATACGAGTGCAAAGAAGTTCAAGTATGTTTTGACAGGTTGAATTTGAATTGTTTCTTTGGTGTTTTTTCATGCATTCAAATGTGACAATTTGCATGGATTTAATGCTCCTTTTACTTTTACCAGTACCAGAGCAGTAAAAATTTACTATATACGATTATTTTTACTAATTAATTAATGAATTAATACACAGTGTACATGTATATGTCTGATTATCAGGATCATTGTTTTTTTCTTAGTCTCCCAGTCTCCTGTTTCTCTGACTGTGTTCAGCTGTTGCATCAGGCTTCCTCTCTCTTATCTAAGCTCTCTTCCCGAGATCTAGGTCAATCTGCTGTAAATATTACCTTTCCTGCAGTAAATGCATATACATCCCTATCCCAATTGCACAGTCCATGTGCCAATCACGTGTTATCCTTGGTAAGTTATCTCCTTTGTAAACAGATGCAGATGAGATTCATGAATTTATGGGCTTGAATAGTGCTGTATAGTGTAGGACACATCTGCAATTTAGATTATTTAGGAAAACAGTAAACTGTGCGAGTGGTGAAATGTTGAAAGTTGTTTGGAGCTTCTCCTGCTAAATCTACATTACCTTGCAATACTGAAGAGCTTTCGTATTCTATTATCCAGGCTCAGCATGGTTGAGGGCGATGAAAAGAAGAGCTCCAGTCCTCTACGGCGCTTAAAGGGCAGAATGATGGGGAAGGAGAAATCGATTGAAGATGATGGTAGTGACACAGTGTCGGTGAAGGGTGTGCACATGAGGCGGAATGTAAGCCTGATGGGCGGCATATCTCTTGTGGGTGGGACTATGATCGGTAGGTTTCAACTTCCTTTTATTTGAGTCTCAAAATTGAACCTTGTGGATTCAGTGCATTCGTATATGTCATTGTCACCTTGCCACACATTGTGAATGAAGAACATCGGAGAACCTGTCCCTAAATCTCAGAGGAGGCAAATTTTAATTGAAATTTCGCAGTGGGAAAGAAGTAACTTGCAGTGAATTCCTTGACTCTGGCAATGAATCGATCATCATCGTCAGAGTGACTCAGCAAATCTCTTGATACATTATCGCTCCTATCAGCAGATAACAAAATGCAGAACCGAAAGCTCAAAAATGACACTTGACGCTGGGTTTAACAAATTTCCCTTTTCAGGAAGACTTATCCTTGTCATAATGTCAATACCTATAAATGCATTGGCTGTTGTATTCAAACATTACAGGTCAAGATGGGAAGCGTTTGTGGTTTAGCACTCCTAAGCTGGTTATAGATTTCTTGATGATTTTTCAGGTTCTGGTATTTTTATATCGCCAAAGGGTGTCCTGAGGAATTCTGGTTCGATCGCAGCTAGTCTCATCATCTGGGTTGCGTGTGGTGTCATATCAATGTTAGGTAAGTGATTGTAAACAGTTCACAGGTTTGACTTCTGGTCTGATGGTGCTAGAATCTAGGCCAAAACTGAGGCAGCAGACAAGGTTTTGGGCAAAATCGCAGCTCGGACCGAGCACTTTCAACTTATTCTTACTCTTAGGCATAATCCACCAAGAATCTGCTCTTGACACATTTTATACAGCCAGAGAGATGGTTGTCTCGCCAAAACCTCTGTGGTCAAAACAAGGCTAATACAGAAAATGAAACATTGTAACTAAAGTGTTTTAGATTCATCATATGGTTTAACTGTCACTTCAGGTGCCTTTTCCTATTCTGAACTTGGAACGCTTATCCCAAAGAGCGGTGGAGAATATGCCTACTTCTTAGCGGCATTTTCGAGATATGGGAAATTCTGTGGTCCTCTCCCTGCATACCTTTATGTGTGGTGTACCGTGATGGTGAACAAACCAACGTCCCTGGCTGTAATCTGCCTAGCCATTGCAACATACTCCATACAGCCATTCTTTGGCTCTTGTAACCCACCACTGATTGCCATCAAAATATTGGCAGCTGTTTTCATAGGTGAGTTAGTTGATAACAATGAAAAGATTGTGATTGCAACAAAATGGCCTAATCCAAAGCACTGCTTCTATTATAACAAAAGGCATCAACAATCACCAACAAACAATGCATTGAATAAAACAGAATTGGTATTGTGCCAAACAGTGGTATAGCTTGGTGTTGATAAATTCCTAGGGCTATTGTTATTGTATTCAATATACCATTAGATTTGGTACAATTTGACCCGATTCACACTTTTTAGACAACATTGTCATATTTCATAAGAGGTTGAGCCAAATAATTCTTTACAATGTATTGTTATGCCATAGAATGTAAGTTATTAAAAAGAAATATATCATAAATCAAAAATTGTTTTGCTGTGCCTACAATGTAACTTGAGTCACGATGAACAGCTCCAGGTCAACATGTAACACTGCTTGGGTTAAAATTCACAATCCCCAATCGAAAGGATGTAGCCGTAAAGCAGGCCAACATGTAACACTGCTTGGGTTAAAATTCACAATCCCCAATCGAAAGGATGTAGCCGTAAAGAAAAACCTCAATGACTGGCAGGTTAAGCTGGCCATATCACTGGGGGTACAGTAGACCCAAGAGTAGGACCGTCCCACTGAGACAAAATCCTAGTGGAAGCCCTGCAAAACTACATGCTGTGTTTAACTTTCTTGATGTCTATCTTCAGTACTCGTCACAGCATGGAATTCCTTCAGTGTGAAGCTTGCCACAAAACTTCAGAATTTCTTCATGGTAGCCAAAGTCCTTGCGTTGGTGTCAATCATAATAGGAGGCGTCGTCAAGCTCTCATATGGTACGTGACTGCCAAAAGTCTACTAAAGATCACCAGAAATTTTGCTGGTGAATTGTGACTGGGGGGTCTGTTCATCTTCTGAATATCTTGACCATTCTCCTCATGCATGGTCAGAATCAGAACAGTTTGATGCCGTGATTTCGTCTCTGCTTGCGTTGGCCTGGTCATTAGTTTGTGTTGGTTGATATCATCACCTTCTCATTTTATTCCTCAGGGAGTATGACGCACCTGGGTGCTGGGTTTGATGGTACAACTACCAGCCCATCCATGATTGCCATTGCATGTTACTCAGGGCTGTTTGCCTATGACGGATGGTAAGATTAATCTAGAAGAAGTGTTTCTGTGGGAGAGGTCATTATAGAGTGTATGCTCGCCAGCATTGATTTACCGGGTCTGACATTCGATAAATATTCAAAAACCTGGACTTTCGAAGTCTCACTGTTTATATGCAGTATGTACTCTGTGCATTGTTGTTTGAACTCTGCATTGTTGTTTATAATTACTATGTAAAGGTTCAAATGCCTCTTGTACTGTACTGATCTTTTTGTCTGTTCCAGGAATAACCTGAACTTTGTCACTGAAGAAATTAAAAATCCCAAGAGGTAAGGCTTGTTTCAACCAAGAACCTTGACACTTCCAACTAATATGATCGAATTCTTGTTGAGTGTTCACATTAGGTGTCAAGCTAGTTCACCATTGATACTGCAAATGCCCAGCCACGTGTCTTTCTAACTCTAGACAAAGCCGCGCTTATGCCAAAAATCATGGTTAAATCGGAACTTCAGAGGTCAAATCAGATTAAAACAGATGGTCTTATTGTGTCAATTGCATCATATTTTGATCTTAGACTGTGAGTTCGTAATCGTGATCTGAATCCTTCTGCCTCCTTTTCAGGAATCTTGTCATCATGACTGTCAATCTGGTGAAGTGTTATTGATAACTGGTATTAACATCTTACATTTTTAAAATTAGAAGTTAATAAACATTTTGTTTTCCTCTCAAAAAATAAGGAATAAAACCTATCATTTGATAACTGTTGTAATGTATACTCCTCAAAAGACTGAATTTACAAAATAACCTTACATGTACGTAACTGATTAGCATAGCCTTGTAAGGATACGAAGTTAAAATATGTAAATTTTGTATAAAGATTTTCACTTTAATCACGCTAGTTAAAAATATTGTAGTATGTAACAAATTTCTGCCATTTCTCGGTTTTAACCCAACCAATTCAAGGCACTAACCCCAAAGCTACAAGTACTAGCTGGCTGACTGACAGTAGTATCAGACAATGCGCAAGAGTCACCTGGCATACACTATTCAAAATTTTGTGATGTAATTCAAATAATTTTTTCCAAGATCATGAGAAATTTCCTTGATGTTTCTGAAATCAGGTGAGGACGAGATCCCCTTGGCACCTGACAAACTTGTCATTCAGGTTCTGAGTTCAACAAGTAGCTTTTGATGGTGATCCTGGGATTTTAACTGGAAAACTGAGACCTCCAAGTCAAACGGATGGCAGAGTATGATATATTTACAAAATTGTCCATCGATCATTTACCGTTATTTTTCTGTAAGACTGTAACTTTTCGTTCTTTTCAGGAATCTGCCGCTTGCTATCATGATCTCAATCACCCTGGTCATGTTCTGTTACGTCTTCACCAACGTGTCGTACTTCACGGTTCTGTCCAAGGAAGAGTTCTTAGCAACAGATGCTGTCGCCGTGGTGCGTACATCTTGAAATATTTACCCATCAGAACTGACATGCATAAACTAGACCTCTCCCACCCAGGCATGATTAGAAAGTAAGATCGCCCTGAAGAACTGCCTGAAACTTTATAGACCCCATTGCAGGGTCACACTTGCCCTCACATACACAAGGGATGAAACAGGTCATGTAGGTGCCCTCAGGAATTGGAAATTCACAAATTTCTTTGGTGATAACTTTGGCACTCCCATCCTTATATCTTACCCAGTACATGTAAGCCCATCGAGTGGTTGATGCTAATGAACAAAGCTACAAACTTCTCAATATTTTCTCTCGTTTTAGTCTTGGGCCAAGTATGTGCTAGGTCCAGCCAGTGTTGTTATCCCTATCGCTGTGTGTCTGTCAGCGTTGGGCGCTGCCAATGGGTCGTGTTTTACTGGAGGCAGGTGAGCGGGATCCTTCTGATGATTTCTATTCAATGCTGTCTAAAGACTGGGCTTGCTCCATGTATAGCTGTCAAAGAAGACAAGGGAAAGCTCCCATATAAGGATGTGTCACCTGCTGGAAACATACTGTCTGAAGACATGTTGAACAGTCATTAAAGATAAGCAAAAGGTTTGCAGTTATGACTGATGATGATCTCAACAATACATGTTTCTTTCAGACTCTCATTCGCTGCAGCACGAGATAGTTTCCTTCCGAGCATTATGGAGATGATTCATGTGGAATACCGAACACCAATTCCCTCTCTATTGTGGAATGTAAGTTATGGGATTCCTACACAAAGGCACACAAAGACTTGTCTTTATTAATTCTTTATATCAGCCGCAACACTTACATAATGAAGAATAATACAGTCTCACCTAAAGGTCCAGATCTACACAAAGTTTGTTCTAACCCTTGCAACTGAAAGCTGCAATTTAGACATTTTACTTTCGTTGCTACAACTGCCTGGGGAGGTTAATTTCAATTCTAATTCATTAATTCCATTTCTATTTCAGGCATTTCTAGCCCTGATCTATTTAATCATTGGCGATATCTACACTCTGATCGATTGTCTGAGTTTCTTGACGTGGGCGTTTTATGGTCTGACCATGGTGTCGTTGCTCATATTACGCAGACACACAGTGGACGATCACCGATCATATAAGGTAAGAGAAGTTGATGTGTTCTTTTCTCCACTGCAGCTCAGTTATTTCCTTACAGAGCACTGCCTCTACATGAAAGGATCTATGATGAACCACTCTAGTTCTTGCTTTCTTTTCTAGGTACCCCTGGTCATCCCGATCTTGTTTCTGATTATCGCAGTGTGCCTCGTATTCTTGCCGATCCTGCACAACCCACACCTGGGGTTCCTCTACTCATTCCTCTTCACCGTAAGCGGAGTATTTCTCTATATCCCATTCGTCTACAAGAAGGTCAGGATTCCCAAAGTTGGTGAGTATACCCAGTCATAGGCAATGGACCACAGAATGCATTGTGGCTGGTTATTGTAAGAATACATGAAATGGGGCTTAACACCTTCAGCGCCGAACCACGTAGATCTATGTTGCCCAAATTCCCCCCTCTTTGAGCTGGTTATCGGAGTCTCATGGACTTCATGAAAGAACTACGCCATCGCCATCTTCAGGGAAAGGTAGGAACTGAAAAGACGTTTGGTCTTTTCAGTTCCTACCTTGCCCTGAAGATGGCGATGGCGTAGTTCTTTTGGTCGTTTCAGTTCCTGCCTTGCCCTGAAGATGGCGATGGCGTAGTTCTTTCATAAAGTCCATGCGAGTCCGATAACCAGCTCAAAGGGGAGTGGGGATTTGGGCCACGGAGATCTACGTGGTTCGACGCTGAAGGCGTTTACAATCAACATTACCCCCAAGCTGCCCTCAAATTTAGGCTCTTTGAAATGTACATCGCTTGGTATGATAGAGGGTTACAAGTGCCTTTGTTAGTGTGCCCTATTGTTTGGGATATCCACAGCAATGAGTCCATACCAATCGCTGTACATTTCATTTAACTTCCACCTTCGGGCAAGCTTGTGGGTAACATTCATTTTCATGGTGAAATCCATGTCTGACCTTACCCTTAATGTCCAAAGAAGAGCAAAAGGATTTCCTCAACACAACTACATCTACATGTTAATACAAATTTCAAATTTTGAACAAACTGTGTTGGCCATTCAAATTTCTACCATACTTGTAGGGCCATTCTACATTTGTGTCAGTTGCGTGAGGACTGTACATTCATATATTGTACCATTTTTTCAGATAAAATAACCAAGGTGCTGCAGATAATGCTGAGTGTTGTGCCAACAGATTACGTCAAGGATTCTTGAATCATCATCAAGTTGTTGAGGAAAAATAGGCTGTGATATCTTCCTATGGAAGTGTAACAGTTTGTAGAATGTGCAAGTACGTTTTTCTGTTGCGTCACAAAGTGGCATCGAAGTGACAGTCAGTGCTACTCCTTCACTGTCACAATCATTTTGGAAAAAGCCATAAAAAAGGAAAATATTTTTGGAAAATTACCCTTTCTGGGCTTAGGACAGAAGTGATTATGTATTAATTTTTGCTTTCCGTCCTTTTTTTGTTAGTATTGTTGTTTTTGCATTTTGTATGGTTATAAAGAAGGTTAATGTCTTTGTTTGTATGGACTCTTGATATAATAAAGGTTTTCTAGAATACTTTCGAATGATATCTCTTCTTTGTTATTCATCTTGAAATGCCGATTGTGGCATTAATACGTATTACCCCAATGCACTGGCTAAAACATGTCGAAAGGACAGGGGTTTGTGGGCTCCCCCATGTCAAACAGTTGCGTGAGTTCACTAGAGCTTCCACCTCCCATTTTAGCAAAAGTACAGAGCATAATTAGGTGTCCTGAGAGACAAGTGCACAAGCAGATATGTCAGGACTAAAGATAATGGTGCTTGGCTACAGATATTGGGACTGGCTTTTCAACAATACAAAAGATGCCATTTGGAAGTTTCCAGCCAACAACACCTGAGGAGGTTGTGCAACCTTGGTGGTTAGCAAGGATCGTCTTCACGAGATGGTGGTTCACCATCTGCATAAAAATACATCAATTTTTTAAGGGTTAAATATATCCCCATGCATTTGATGAGAGCTACGTTGAATCTTTTGAAAAACTAAGCGTTCTTGCATGTCGAGACAAGATATCAGAGGTGAGAATGGCGGTATGTTTGGAATCACAATAATTTTGACATAGAAAACAACGAAACGACGATCTAGGTCACATGATCTGATCAAAATGGCGGATAACACGAACCCATTTTTGGAAGATTTGGTGGAAAATGTCGAAAATGAATTCGTTGTGGAGGACGAAACACCGATTTCCCCGGCCAGGCATTTGACCCCGGAGACGGAGGACATAACCATTGATACTGTCGCTTCAAAACTTTTAGCGGAACACTTTATTTTGACCGCTCTTGAGTTGCATACAGAACTCACTGAAACCGGCAGAGAACTGCCTCGTCTCCGAGATTTCTTTTCCAACCCCGCAAATTTTGAACGGACCAGAGCAGATGGTTGTGTTGGATCGCCTGGTTTACGTGAGTTTCATAATATTCGCTCTGTTCCTTTGATTTTGCCCTGGGCCCCTTCCATGCTAAAGCCTTGAAATGATTTGAGAGATGAAGGTTTGTTTGTGATGGTCCGTTTATGAGAGACAGTGAGACACGCCCCCTTTTTGGCCATGTCATGTGTCTTTCATCACGCTGAAGGCGAGACTATGAGAACTAACATAGAAACAACATATTCGTGAACTATCTTATCATACCCCACTGCACTTCATTTCATTTTGAGAGTTGACACATCATGCTTACGGAAGAAAGTTTTAATTCCCATAAATAGTTTTTTTGTTGTTATCTCTTCCAGCAAGGACATCAAGTTGCCAAACATTCGACTCGCTAGATTTCGCTCGCTACTCTGACGATGGTGAACGGCAAACTGATGAGAGGGTTGCAGGTTGGTGTTCCCTCAATTCCTTCACAATTTGTTTTTGTTTTTGCTTCCTACCTTGGTTATTATTATGATCTGATGCCTCCAGGCACTAGTGCAATGATATATTCAGCTTAAGAATCTTGATTTGTTAAATTGGCGATACACCACAGTGGCTTGTGATTAAGCATGGTCATTGGTTTCTACAGCTGCTGTTCTCAACCTCCCTACTGTGTCTACATACATCCTATCCTTGACTAGACCAAAATATTTTCCTGTCTTGGTAAAATTGATCACGTTTTCATTTCAGTGTTGGAGTTTGAATTGAGAAAAGCACAGGACACCATCAAGTCATTACGGACAACATTAACAAGAGCTGCAGGTAAAGTGTTCCTCAGGTGATGTCTCCTGTATCTTTCCCAGGCCATTGCTGGCTGGCAGCCTCTGATCATATTGCACTCGCAATCTGAATTATCTGAGTTTCTTTTCTCCAACTGAGATAACATTTTTCGCTGAAATGCATTCTTGAATAATTTCAGAGACCGAACTATCTAGTCCAGAGCGAAATGAAGGACTGCCAGAGAATCTCAGCCCTGATGGTGAGCCGCTTCGCCTTCATGAAAAGAGGGCGCTTAACTTCTTAGTCAATGAATACTTGCTGTTGAATGATTATAAGCTGTCGTGTGTCACCTTTGCAGAGGAAAATGAAAATCAGGTAAGAGTCCACTCGAAGATTTCTGAAAGGATTTCTGTTTGAAATTCCTGGAGTAATATCTCATCTAAACTCTCATATATGTAACACTACCTGCAAAGATGGGTCTTATGTAGGTATTTCCACTCTTGCTTCAGGACTTCGAAGACTGGGATGATGTTGGTTTGAATATTCCAAAACCTCCCGATCTGCTGCATCTGTACCGTGACTACAATCAACACGTCACACCAAGTGAAGATGTGCGGGATGGTGAATGTCAGGTCGAGATTGTGGACAGTGAACTCGAACAAAAGAAATCAGAATTGGAAGCTCTTACCCAAGAATTGGTGAGTGTGGTGAACCTTCTAGAGTTTGAGCAAAGTTTGAGTTTTGTCAAAGCATCTAAAATTAACTGCAACATTGTTGGTCCGTGTATCTCATCAGTGGTGAGTGTCATCTACTGGTGTCGCCTGCTTTCGGTCATCACAGCACCTTCAGTCTGCCTCGCCATACTGGAGTTGAAATTCTCCCATTTCTTCAGTTGATACCTTTCTCACAACAATATCATTGAATTACAGGAAACAAAATTAGCTGCTGCAGAAGAAAACCTCTCAGACCTCTCAGCTGAGAACGAAACTCTTAAACAAAAGATCAAATCACTGGAAAGGTTTGTATTCGTTGTGATATTTTTATTAAAAAAGGGAAGGTGGCTGTCTAGTTTTTGATACAATTGGTCACTATTCTGAAAGAAATAGTTTGATATGTTCTCAGTGGTCAAAATGTTATAAATTGTGAGGTTCACAAGTCTTCTAATGTGATGTGTATAAGGCTTAACCTTAGCATTTTTACAATAAATATTTATTTCCTCAATTTTTCTTCAGTCAGCCTTCTGCATCTGGTGTCCTCACATCCTCAACACCTTTTGCCAGTCCAGTCAAACATAAAACAGATGATGAACGCGGACAAGATAATTCTGCTGCTGCAGACATATCTGGATCCAGAAAAGAGCACGATCTGGACCAGGATGCAGTGGATGTGACTGCGAATTTGACGCCGATTGAGGCAGATTCAATGCAAGTTGAGGTCGGTTCCTCTGCTGAGACTTCAAGGATGGAAGCTCCGGTGCCTCGATCTGATGAAGGCAAGGAAGCTATAAAAGCGGGAAATTACTCGTGGGTCCCCGTGAGAAGGTATGTGGACTTTCGAATAGACATGGATGTCATTTCTCAGCTTTACAATTCATTTTACAGTGACTTATGCACAAATACAGTTCTTATGTAAAACTATAATACATACTCCATACGCCATTTCCTGAAATCGGTTTTTTGGTGCTTATAGTTACATATCATGATGTGTCTGATTGTCAGTCTTCCTGTATATGGTCATTTTAAAATCTTTTGTTTACAGAAATATGTCCAATTCCTTCCAATCAGCTCTTCTAAACATAACGTTTCAAATTGACCAAACGAACCGAATAGTTTCTGAGGTAAGTCAGCAAATGATTATATTTCTTGATCAAATAAGATGCCTTTAAGAACATACTTTTGGATCTAGTTACAGTGACAATACGTAAGGGGTGTACTCGTGGTGTAAAGCCTCCTTAATGCTGTTCTCTTTTTGGCATCAAATCCCAGGTCATTCAATGACTTTAAGTCATCCTATGAGTTATGCATGTACATAAAGTCCCAATAGTATTGAAATTTTTCTATTGACTTAAGGTATCGTCAATAACGGATTCAAGCAGCGAGAAAGTTGTTAACATGCTTGGAAGGTGCTTGCCTCATATCGTGCCAAATGTGCTGCTTGCCAAACGAGAGGAGTTGATTCCGCTGATATTAGCAACGGCCTGTCTGCATCCTGAACCAAAGGAAAGAGACAATCTTCTCAATATTCTCTTCAACTTAATCAAAAGACCGGATTTCGAACAACGGTAGGTTGGCCTTTATTTTCATCAGAACATACCTGCTCCTTTTGACTTCTCTTTAATCAGGAAAAAATATCCTTTCCTGGCACACAGATGGAATGCCAGAATATTTGGTGTTACCCAAGGAGCTTTTGAATATGATCCGGGCTTATTGTTTCATACTGTAACATTGTGTTTCAGTCAAATCATCCTGACTGGCTGTGTGGCGTTTGCCCAGCATGTCGGCCCACGAAGAGTGGAGGAAGAACTGTTACCACAATGCTGGGAACAGATCGGTCACAAATACTCTGAGAGGCGACTGCTGGTGTCTGAATCGTGTGGTGCCCTAGCCCCCTATCTGCCGGTAAGTAGTGGTTAATTGTGGCAGGCAGCATACACTCAAAAAGGCAAACACAGAAGAAGAAAATAATTTGACTAAGTTGTGCTTTTCTTTTCAGAAAGAAATCCGTAGCTCGTTGGTACTCTCCATGCTACAACAGATGCTGTGTGATGACAAGACAGAGGAGGTCCGGGAGTCTGTCGTGCGCAGTCTTGGCCTCCTTATCTCATTCATGGATGATGAGGACAAATACTCCAAGGTAATAAGTGCAAACCTCTGTCTGCGACCGCCTTCTCCACCTGTGTCAGACTTATCTGATGCGCTACACCCGAGCAGATACTCAGTATCGCGGGGTGCCTCTGTGGAGACCTGGTACCGATACCCAGATTAAATCATGATAGATCAAGCCAGCTTTATTCTTTGCCAAACCTTTTGATGGAGAAAGTTGCATACGATTGAATAATTTGTCTATTTTACAGGGATTTGAGCTGTTGAAGAAAGGCCTTGAAGATAGTTCAGAGAAGGTCGTGATCGCCACACAACAGGTCCTGCTGCCAGCGTTTGCGTGCTGGGCACGAGATATCGGGAGACTGGAGAGTGACTTGTTTGCTTATTTCATTGACATGTTTGAGGAATCCCTTGCAGTAAGTTCACCTTGGTTTGGAGAGTTTTCATAAAAGAGCTTTCAGATGAATGGCGATGTTAGTTGGTGTTGACAGTTCCTATAATCTTGATCTAGAGGGCAATTCTTGTTATCCTCACTGGCAAGTATGGATTATGGCTTCTCTAATCTATTCTTGTCACTTGTTTCCAGGGAGCCAAATCTGCCCAGGTTGTAACTGGGAGCAAGTCCATCCCTATCGACGATGGCAAGTTTGTCATGTATGTCAGGAATGCCCAGGAACTACTGCCCATGCTTTTCTCTGCGGTACTGGAGAATGATGTCTTGCTCGGCAGGTTGGTCTCTGATGTCGTTGCTCCAGAAATTGAAGGTGAGCTCTCAGTCATATTGGCTGTTCTCACAGCAATCAACACCGTCGAATAGAAACCTTCTTGTTTGATGCTTTTGTCTTTGCCAAATTTGCAGTCTTCACTCTCCATAGCAGAACTAGAAATATCCAGCTAATGAGTCTTTTTGGATCTATCAGAAATGTCGTGATTATCTCTTCCAAATTTGTGGGATTCTTTAACATTGTTTTCTTTTTTCCAGTGTCAAGATTCCCGAAACCTTCTTGCCCACTGTTAGATTTGTCAGTCATCGTCGGAGATCCGGAGAAGTTGACAAAACTAGTCTTCATTTATGAATCTATCATCGCTGAGGAATGGTTTGAGATGTGGTCGCCTCTGAAGTGGGTGGTTGATGATCTGTGAGTAAAGTTTACACTGATATCATAGCTAATATGTCTAAAGATGTTATCTTATTACAATGTGTACACATTACAGTGGCTGATCCAAAGGGGTAAGAAAATCATTCGCTTAGTCCTCCATTCATTTTATTTGTCATTTATAGGGTACCTCGCTTCTTAAACCTCACCTCCAAGCTCGATGTGTCGCACGCAAAGGTCGTCCACAGTCTCAGCCGCTTCTTCATCATATTTTGTCGGACGTTTGGTCGCCAGTTCACTGATACCAAGGTGAGAAGGATCCGAGCACTCAAAGAGTTAATCTAGTTTCCAATCTTATGAAAAAAACTGTCATTCTGCTCCTGCAAATTGGAGCGAATACGGTTGCGATTTGTTTAAGCCAGATTAGAAAAGCCATTCAATACAAATTACCTGAGCAAGGCCTCAAAAAGTGAGTCCCAGTGTTATTCCTTTGGGGGAAACCATCCATTCTCTGAGTTGCTGATATCGTACTTTGATTTACTTTCCAGGTCAAACCTAAGTTCCTTGAAGTCCTTACAGTATCAGAAGAACAGCTCGGTGAGTTGGATGAGAATTGTGTATCATAGAAACATGCTTTTGTTAGCATATCAAGAGGTCAAGCGAGGAAAATCTCACGTCTGGTGGACTTGCAGTTTCTGTGGCATGAAGTGTGTCCAAGGTTTCGTATTGACCTCAAGCTGTGCTCACTGCAACGCTGCTTCTATTGTCTCTATGTCTCTTCATCTTTGTTCCAGATGAGCGAGTGGCTAGTGGGAAGACGCCCCTCACGTCATGTGCCGTACCAGTGTTCTCATCCGGGGTACTCATGGCCTTCAACAAGGTAAACAGATTGTTCTTACACAAATTTGCATTGAGTGATCAATCCTGATAGATAAAATTTGATCTGCCCCGTGACCTCTTCGGCCCGAGGTTTAACAACAACCATGAATTTGTTGTTCATTCTAGGAAGAAGACAGGAAACAACTTACCACTTTCCTACAAGATCTGATGTGTACGCTGTCTCTGTGCCATGCGTCACTAGACAGCCTGAAAGCAGCCTTCAAAGAGATATGGTGAGTTTGTCCGTTTTAGTTCCCTGCCTGCAAAGACTAATGAGTGACATATCCCTGGGTTTAAATGAGAGTTTTCCTTCTCCCAGACTATTTGCCAACCAAGGCTAAGGAGGCCAGTCTCATCCATCACAGGGGTATGATTTGTCTCAGCTCAATCAAAAGCTGCAGTCTTGGACAATCTATTACTGACAAATTTCAGGCTGCCATTTCAAATCGATTTGTTTAACAGTCGTGGACAGATTGTCAAATTGGGGCAGGCACCAATGGGTTGATGCTTTGTCTCTTTGCAGTAACAACCCCAGCTATCATGAGTTACTGCTGACTGTGTTGTGGGATGGTGTTGTCCATACGTCTGCTCAGGTCAGGTCAACGACTGCTCATTTGTTTGAAGTAAGTGAATCAACAAATAAAAAGCTTTTATTAGAGTCTTCCCTGACTTAGGTTTTAGTGTATTGGACCTTCCGACATTTTCTCACTCGGTGCCAACTCTGTTGTTTGATACTTTGCTTGCAAAAAGTCCTATTTTCAAAATTTTATGACTTTTCCCCCCCATTTTTTCAGATGTTGGTGAAAGGTCTGAGTGAGCATCTTGTTGCTACGAGAGTCGTCCCAGCTCTTGTCACACTGTCTAGTGATCCTGAAATGTAAGTTTGTGTTCTCTTCTAATCATTATTTGCCCTCATTTCAGTAGCTTTGGTGTTATAAAGTTGTTTGTTGGTTTTCCAGGTCCGTGAGGGTCGCGACTGTGCCAACCTATGGGACTATAATGGAGTGTGTCACTCAAAGAGAGGTATTTATTTAACAATCAAAAACCATTTTCCAGAAATCATTGTCTGCTCCGGCATGTTTGTCACCAGTATGACTAGGAAGTGCTGTTTTCTTTGCTGAAAACAGATTTTCCAGCCTTGCTTTGGTGCCATCAGAATTTGGTTCTTATCAACTGTTCAATAACCAAAAGGAGAAATTAAGACCATCAAAATTTGACTCTGACCCTCAACTTGACTTCTAAGCGGTTTTGTTTCTTCCAAGTCTTTTTTCCCTTTCAG
This sequence comes from Lineus longissimus, assembly GCF_910592395.1. Taxonomy (NCBI): domain Eukaryota; kingdom Metazoa; phylum Nemertea; class Pilidiophora; order Heteronemertea; family Lineidae; genus Lineus; species Lineus longissimus. The sequence goes on along the minus strand of NC_088318.1, from coordinate 17,483,661 downwards.
GTATTGGATAAAGTGTATATGCAGATTCAGACATTCATGGATGATCCGCTTTACAAGGATCAGCATGATCTCTTAGTGGAATTAATACGAACGTTTGCACGAGTTGGACCGAATGCGGAACCAAAGTTCAGGGACGAATGTAAGTCGAAATACCTCAGCTTCCTCTTCCCGCGGAGATGAACTACACGCTTTCTAGATAGCTAGTTAGAACACTTTCCCCCACGATAGACGATAGAGTTAGATAAAGGTGGACTATAGGCAGGAGATAGGTGGTAGAGTTGGTTAACTTGAAGCCCACCTAGCTCTTGCCTGTCGTCTCCTTTAAAGTTTTGCTTCGGAATGGACATCCACAAATGGACTCAGGAAAAGGACTGGACATGATCATCGCAAGGGAACACACTCTTCTGTTCAACATTTTTTGTTGTTCAGTGTCGATGGATGTCAAAAAGTCTTCAACTTGGAACATTTGTTAAAACAGCGTTTGATAAATTTGTTTATTTGTTTATGTGGGCCACTGACACCACATACTGCTTGTGTTATCGACTGTTATTTTAGGGGCAAACTGCATGCCAACTTAGAGAACATGAAACAAAGATGGCGGTCTAGTTTTCACCTTGTATTGACCTGAAACTGGCACTGACGTTTGTTATAGTCCACATTATTGCATTCTCATATAGAAGGATGTCTGTACATTTTAAAATAGTCACCTTCAAAGCTATCTATACATTTGTGGAAGTGATGATTGTTGCATCTGTCATATCATTTTGCAAACAAAAGGTGCTGTATACATCATTCATATGCTCAGTAGTTTAGCCTTACAGTTTGCTTTTCTGCATTACATTTCTATCTCCATTTGTTTGCACAGTGTTAGATGTCTGCAGCTACGAGAGCTCCAGTCCCTTGGAGAAACTTGATAGTGATCCATTTAAAAAAAGATGTTTGCTCACCTGCTATTGAAGTTAGAAGCCTTATGTAAATACAAGACAATGTTATCATTATTATTATTATAGTTCATTTGAAGATCACTCACATATTCCTTCATTTGGGTACATTGTGTTTATTCCTAACACATAAGCAAAGACCAGAGGGAAGCCAGGGGTATTGGTGATGCAGTGAAGCCTCTGCGCAGCAAGCCACCTCATATCACCTCTCCTCATAAGGTCTCATGATGGTCTTGTCAATGTGCTTCATTGTAATGACATTTGGACGCATGGTCTTCTGACTTTTGAAATTTCTTTATCTTGGGCTTATGGCCAGTTTCGGGCCTGGCCCTAGAATGAAATGTGAAATCTATGAAAAAAATAAATTAGTTATTGAAATGGTGCTGATTATCTCAAATTACTTTTCACCATCTGGATGTTGTAAGGTTGCATGTCGATGTATCAACTGTGCATCTTTGCACTTGCTGGATGGCAGGCCCGTGGTTCCTGCTGAAGTGGCTTCTGTCTGTCATATCATTTTGTTTGTTCGCGTGAGCGCAGCGATTCACTATCAGTGATAATTTAATTTATAATTTATTTATTCGTGTAAAATACATGTACAATATTTGATATAACATGACAAGACATTGGATTATGAACAAAATAAAACGTACATGCATTACACTGGTAACCATGTAGGTCGAGACCTATTATATGGCACCAGATAATATGGGTTGTGTCGTCGGGGTGCCGGCGACATGCGCACTAAGTGGGCCGACAGTTTGCACAACGGCAGAAAGTGACGAAAGTGCACATGTCGTCGACATCCAAACGATCCAACCTGTCAAAATAATAAACATTAAGGGACGATTTAAAATGCATTTTTTTCAAATTATGTAATTGGACCGGGAGGCTGTTCCACAGCTTCGGTGTCCTCACCCAGTATGAGGCACCGAACGTCTCCGAGTGGAATCTCGGCTGCGCCAGTCGTAAACCGTCGCCCCTTACAGCCGGGGTTATATAAAAACGTGCATTAAAATCCAGGACATTATAATACGAATCGTGCATAAAAACTAGATCCTTGATTTCCCGACGGTACGACAGGGGCAGCAGAGACAACGCTCGCAGACGCTCCACATATGGCATATCAGGGCCTAAAATGTGACGAGTCACCCTCCGCTGGACACGCTCTAAAGTTTCAAGATCACGTCGCACATGTGTGTCGAATACCACCGTACCATATTCAAGGCGACTACGCACAAGTGATTTATACAATGATGTCTATGCAAAGAGTGTCACACACCCGAGATACGCCATATTGACTAGCAAGGCTAGCCATACACTCCAGAAGTCCTGCTTGTAAGATAGGAATTCTGAGATAAGGTAGGCATCCACTGCCAAGGCTAAGTGTGGAGCTACTAATTCCATGTCTAAACCCACAAACTGGAACAGGGAAAAGTTGGAATCTAACTTTACAAGTTATCTCCTCAGATAGCAATTTTCTCTTGCTCATTTGAGGGAAAATCAGTTTTTCTCTGTCGAAAAGTATGACTCTTTATCTCTGTCTTTCAAAAACAATTTGTGACATGAAAAGAGAAAAAAATGCCCTCTATCAACCCATGGGATTTGAACCCTGGACCTCCTGCATGTAAATCCCAACCCCTCCCACTAGGCCACAGGGGACTACATACACAATGGTGTTCTTAGCACAGTGTCATTAATGCTTGTTTGTTCAATCTTCAGGAGATTAGGAATTAATTAGAAAAGGATGACTACCACTAATCTGGCATAATTGAATCCTCGGCTGGTTTTTCAATTTGCAAGCTGCATCAGACTGAGCTCAGTGGTACATGTAGCTGCCTTGTGAGTCGAAACATTAAGTAGATTAGAGCTGCACTGTTTTTCATTACTATAATCCCTGTGAGCATTTTAGAAAGACCACGAAACTCCAGTGCCGACATCAGCCTGCATATGGCAACAACTGTTTATATTCAGTTGTCCATACCTGCCAGTCCCTCACTTGGAGACATCACAAAGCTTCCCTTACATGTTATAGGGCATTTCACGTTTCCAAGACGGGAGTATTCCGTCACCTCCCAGATTTATCTCAAATATTGAGGTGGTTGGGTCTGGCCCGATAATGGACCTCTTTTGGAATTGCCCAGAAAAGTGGTGATTATGGGAAGAATAAACTAGTCGGGTTACTTGTTGACAGAAAAGTAATCTTCCCCCAATCCAGCTATCCCCCTGCCAGGTCTGGCTGGCGAAATGTAATCATTCCAAGACCTATTTGGTCCTGATGGAGGTACCCAGGTCACATGACCTGCCTTTGATTCGCTATCGATTTCTCCTGCGACTGATGTGATAATAAATGTATAAAGTGAGCACGGCACATGGGACTTGTGGCTGAACACGTTTCCATGGCAACTGCTTTAATTGGGAAGATTATATACTTATTTCTGTCATCACGGGGGATTTTTTTTAGGAAAAAATGCAATGAATTGGTTGGGTCGAGGTATGTTGGTGACAGTTAAGATCGTATTAGCTGGTATTGGATTCTTCAGGTTTTTTTTTCGTATTTCAAGTTGCCCTTTGAGAGTCTGGTTATTAACCCTTTCGTTCTGGTCTCGGTACCAGTCCTATCATTCACATCGAAGCGATGATGAGCATAATCCCGCACAAATCATACCCAAAATCAACCGTCAATCCCCGTAAAAGTTTCAACCTTAATGTGTCAATGTGTCATCTTGGCGTTGTCACAAACTTCCGCGTGACCAGATGCCCTAAAGTCTTATATCCCAGTCGAGGCCATTTGGAGGCAATGGCAGCAATTCAAGCAGGGACGGAACGACGTTTTCAATGTATTGAGTTCTGGTCCTAAGCAAGGTGAATGGTGTAAGACTTGTAAAACTCATGTTCAGACGTCTTCTCGTATTCCTCACTGAGAACAGCGCCAGCAGCCATGGCAGAGCTTGTCTCTCAACAGGATGTCATCATCATTGGCAGATCAAAGGATGTAATCTCGGCAACTAATGGAAGACATGACAAGGCTTTGTCAATTAGGCGGAGCACACCAGACATATATCTGAATTACATTCTCGTTTATTGGGAGAATATGATGTGCTGTTATTAACCATTTTGCTACAATTGACCGTTTTGCAGTCGAGTGAATCGTGTTGCTCAATACGGGCTTCTTGACAGAGCATGTTGCAATGATTGGGTCGTGTGCAGGAGTAATCATATCCTGCAATGCATAAGGACATCAGGAGGCAGCGATTGCAGAGTGGTCAAACATTTCTGCAAACATTCTTGTCTTGCTATTTGTATCAGTGTCTCCAATTGCAGTGGCAATGGATACAGATGACTTGCATGCTGTGCGATGGAAAAGACGACAGAAAATGCATCAGAGCCTTTCAGCTTCTGACATTTGGTGGAATAGTGGAATCGAGCAGATGCAGGAAGCAGTGTGGCTCTGTAGCATTTCCTGTTGTCAAGCAAGTCATCTATAGTGTGCCTTGAGCGTCTTAGTCTCAAGACACCACCATCTAGGGGGGTGGGGGGCTTTGTTTGTTGACAATACTTCATTGTTTACTGCCTGGGGCGTTCTGTTCTTTGTTCTTCCGATATCATATTGTGTCTTTTGTAGACATCATCTGTCTTCCTCAGATGTTTCTTCTCTCCCTCTGCTCAATGTTTAGACTGAATGGTGTAAACGTTGACCAGGATGATGTATTTAAAGGAGTACAAGGAGAAACTATGGACGCAGCACTCATGTATAATTACAGTGCTCCTGGATAGATGGCACTGCTGGGATACGACTGAAAGTGAAACAGTTGTTTGTACATCTTCTAATGTATCTTACTACTGTCCTCTATCAAGGAACTTGGCAACTATACATGAGCGCTGACTCCTAAGTATCTTCCAGATCTTCCTTTAAAAAAGAAGTCAAACACAATTTAATAATTCTGAATTGCGTTTATCTTTTGTTTTATCATACATGTTATTCAATACATTTCGTTTGTTTGTATAACCCACCACCACAAATAATTACCTGTAATAATCACGCAGCAATGCCTGACCTATAAAAGTGTCCTCCACAGTTCTCAGAGCAATACATGAAGATGTGACTATATTCCTGCTTGGCGTCACTTCATGGACCTGCCTCGGCTATCGTTACTCAACCCTGTCCAATGTGGCAAATGGAAAATTGACGTTACAAATCTCTCAATAGAATAGGCTAGGACTTTTTCAGGTCTTATAAACTGGATCGGGCAAAATTCCAGCTAACACAAGCTAAATGTAATTGACGTTTGGCTGGGCAGCATCCATATATGTAAAGTTAACGAGATAAAGTTGAAATCTTCGGAACAGTTCTCAACGTGCACTTTTGCGAGTCGGGCAGCCATGCAAAACTGAAAGTTGAGAACTCCAACGAAGAGTCAATTTGAGCATTTTGGTCAAAAACTGCTTCCTGTCACGTTGAATAAATCAAAACATCAGGTAGTGGGAAAGCTCCCCTCTGAAACAATGGAGGTACTGTACTGTAAATACTCATAGTACCCTTATACTATCCTAAATTTCCTCTGAAGTTCGATGATGGCTATAGAATTGTCTACATGAGAATGAATGTTTCAAAACATGATTATGCGGTCCCATCCTCAATGGACCAGTGTTATCTACAGTCTTATCTACAAATTCACCATCTTGCAGGTGGAGTTAAAAATAGTACTAACCATCCCCCGAAAAACATGCTCTCAGCGTGTACCTATTTTGGTTTTAAGATTTTGAATTTCATTTCCTTCACACCTCAATTTCACCAGCTAAAAGGATTCTGGCGAGTATATCGCAGACGAAAACTGGTATATCAATTTCAATCACTGGGTCCGACCAAAATTGACCAACTGAGAGCAAGTTTTACAGTTAAAGTTTTACAGTAACGTTATGACGTAACCTTTCAACAGTTTTACAAACAATGATCGCAGTTTTCTACAAATCAATGTGTTCTATGAAAACGTCTTTTCAAAAAATGGATCAGCTTTTTTGACGAGATCTTCAGAGCTTGTGAAGAATGATAGGCATCTGTCGTTGGAAGGCATCTGTTCTGTTGCACTGAAGGTCATTTTATATCTTGAGTTAGTCAAGAGCTTGTTCCTAGTGGAAAATTTATGTACTAATATTACAACAAAACCATTTGAGCGAAACTAAGCAGAAATTGTAACACATCCAACATGCCACAACGTGTTGAAGTTTGATGTCATGGTCTAGGTTGTCAGACGGATGCCTCCCAACCGATGCCTACCAGTATTGTGAATGCCCTGAACAGTTTGATGTTTCAGCGACGAGGTCGGTCGTCTTACAGATCATGGTGTGTCAGACCTCCGTCACTTTCCCATAATTCCATCGGCTTGAACTCTTCCCTTTCTGTTTCTGTTTGCCGCCCTTTTCTGTCATCAATGGTTTCTGGGCGATTTCATCGTGGTAATATACTCGTTTCCTACTCGATTTTCTATAGTAGCAGTAGCACATAATGCGTAAAAACTCGTACCGAAAACGCTTGCAGGTCACTAAATACGCAAACATCTTACAGGACAGAAAAATAAACAGTAAAAATAGTGTAATGGCTTCTGCTAGCTCCCCCTGGGCGTCAAATCTGGCATTGTTTTCCTGCAGTTTCTCCTTTTTAGTAGCATAGGCGAATACCTTATAGGCAAATAACGGCGTCACTAACAATAGATACATTACAGCCACAGCAATGTAGCTCACTTTAAGGTCACAAAACGCGTCCGGATCCAGCATGTATTTATGCATTTTTTCCTCCTCTTTACTCGGGCGGCCATTTGTTTTAATGTACGTCCCTATCATGAGGGCCGTTAGCACCAATATCACAGTAATTGGAAGAATCTCGGCAACCATTGTGTCAATGGTCGGCCATATTAGGTCCTGAAAGACGTTTGTTGTGCTCTTATCCGCGAACGTGCACATGATGCCGCGTGGCTTATCGTCTCGTCCGTCCATCATAACGAGTTCGTACGTCCAAAAGAATTGTGCATTAATACAGATGAGGAGCACCGTCAAGAGCATGATGACCGCGCGGGCACGCTCAAACGTACACATGACCCTGCTACGCTTTGGGAAGCGTATCACGCAGAATCCTTCAAAAGTGGCTGCTACGATGAGCCATTGCACAAAATGGATGACAAAATTTATAATAAATGGGTAGATTTTGCATGTTGCGTTCGACGTCATTAAAAGTTGATTGGACAGTTGTAAGTCTGCGAGTTTGTTCAGCCATTTGTCGCCGCACTGCACCCAGAGCCAGAGCGTCTCCACGATTGGTAGGACTGCGAGGTAGAGACACGTCGACCAGACACTGTGGGCGATACGTTGCATGATGATGGAAGTGATGATGTTACCCAGGGTTCCGATGGTCAGAACAAACGGTGGAAGGTACATGAGGATGCAACGGGCAGCCATACTCTCTGGTATGCTGGAGTAGTCCGTGTACATGAAAATGTCATTTTTCAAAAGTGTGTGGTTGCCTCCTGAAATGATATAAGAAGAAAACAAATCAGATTTGTGTAATAAATAAATGCCTATTTGACTTTAAATTGCACTGTAAATAATAAGACATTAAAGATGCTCTCTAGAAAGAGGAGAAATGAATTATTAGTTAGTTATTCATGGAAGTAAACTTGCCATCTCTGAAAATTGAAGTTGTGAGTTTTTGAAGTTCTAGCGTTTATGAGCAGTACTGCCCTGGAAAAGAGTGTTGTATGTTCCTGATCAGACCTACGGCCTTGATCCCTTGTCATCACAGAAGTAAACAACATAAATTGGAACATCTTAAACTGGTGATTTAACTGCTGGAAGGGTTAACTCATTTGATTATGAGATGATCATTGATAAACAGATTACTTTCCTGCCCATCACTCATCTAATCATCAGATTTTCCCAACATCTTGCCGAACCCAGCAACCGATAAAATTTGATAACATATGACCACTATGCCAAATCTTATTTCATTTTCCTCCAAGTGGAATCCAGTTTCCATGGTTACAGCTGTGATGCTTTTGGATTGGTTTAGTCTTGTTGTTGATTGGCTTCCATTGGTTGCTGTCACATTGCCGCGCAGTGGGAAGTATTTGGGCCAAACGCCCTCAATACAGAGGTTCCTAGAGGTACCTATTTCCTTACAATATACCTGGTGGAAGTAAGGCACATTTATAGACAAAAAGACCTACCCCAAGAAACCCAAACTACTAGACCACGCCAACTCATTTTAGCCCCAACACGCCACCATCACCAGTCTGATCACCAAACACTTTCTGGTGTTTATAATTTGGCTGTGGTTATTTTCATGGTTGTCAATTCAAGTATTGCCTCTGTGTAGAAACGTGGAATGAGTTGGCGAAAAAATCTTTAAGATATTCGCTGCAGCCACAGTTAATTTGTGTCTTGTTTGCATATTTGCCTACCAAGAACGGCAGAAATTGGTCGACATCTATGTTTACTCTGAACATGGTGGTCTTTGGGCATTAACCCTTTTTGCTACATAAGCCATTTTTGGCCTGGGCAGCCTGTGGAGCAGTGTTTTCTTTCATCTGAACAGGGTTAAATCATTAGGTTGGGGATCTCATCACTGCCACTGCTGTCAACATGGAAGTCCTCATTACCAGATGCCATTCATAGCAGGAATACTCCTCCATCTTGTTGTCAGATTAGAAACTAATGAATGTTCGCTTGCAACCACTTTACCAGAGTACAGTTAGGGGGAATGTAATGATATTTGGAGCATATGGCCCCTTTGCAGAAGATACCACACTGGCCGTCTCAGATTTTATAAAACGTTTTAGGATTCCTGGCATATCATTGATACTGTTGAGTGAGCTTTCCTGTGATAAGCTCCACTGTTGGGGTGAGAAGCATGTGGATGAAGTTGCTTGTGAAATAAGGAAAGTAAACTCACGCGCACGTTTAATCAAAACCTACGGGAATACGAAGATCCCCGAAAAGCTCTTAGCAAGCGGGTGTCATTCTAATGGAAATGACCACCAAAGAAAACAAACTGCATAAGCCTGTAGGAAGTTTTGACCATTCTTGAATCATGGAGGACATTTCTGTGTTCCGATTAAACTTGACAATAAATGCTGTTGTTGGTTCTTGAGGGGTTAATCAGCAACAAGAACGCATCAGCTCAAAAGGGTTAACAGTCTGCTGCAGCACATCTATCCCCATAAGATTTTTCAGCCCTGGTCTCTCGCCGTCGCCCTAAAATATCGGCAACGGCAACTCGAGGAGATGCTTTCAAAGCGACTTCCTTGATTGGCTGTCGTAGCGTGAGCCAATGATGCGCATATCTCCATGGGAACACAGATGAATCTTAACCATTTCATTTTGCTGGGAGAAATCCGGAGGCAGAGGTAATCTGTCATCAGATTACATGGCATTACAGGGTGTATCAAAACGCACTGTGCCAGATCTCTCAAAATGACCTTTGGATGGACCGCCATAAATGCCAACATTAACCATGACATATTATTTTGAAGTTCTAGTTTTTCTTCTTGACACTTTGTCTCTATGGTAACAGGATATCATTTGGACCGGCAGCCATGTCCTCTTTCTATATCATCTGTCTGGTTACTGCATTGGTAATAGGGGAAATACTAACAACGGGTTTGTCGGAGAAACCCCAGGGTCCGCAGGCGGTCCCTTATAAAAATGACATCTACTGTTCATGAGTACTCTATCTGTACAGTTAAATGGGTCATTGGCCTCAGAATATTCCAGAGCAAACTCCAGTTGATCATCGGAACTGACCTCAACCCACCTCGTGTCGGTTTTAACAAGGCCAGTTCACCTGGAGTGAAATCTGTAAATGAAAAGCCCTTTGTACCTAATGGCCGACTGTGGACTTCCATTGGTTCTTAATTCAACAGCAATAAGACTAGGAAGAATTGGAAAGGTTTTGTTTGCTTTCCATCTGAGAGCCAACAATGCAGCAGTATTCTTTATATACACTATACAATGTTTTGTCACAATACACATTGTACTTTGCAGCACCAAATGTACAACCAAGATCAACCATAACAAGAGAAAACGGTGATGAATTATGATTACATTACCTGCAAAGAGCCCGGTATGAAATATATCAAACACGGGTTGATGCGACATCTTGAATTCTGACTCCTGTTCAGTATGTTGGAGGGATCGCAACAAGCTCAGTCACTATGGCTACCGAGTATCATTGAACACTACAATGGCCGCGAACTGATGCAGATTTGCCTCTATATATACTATAGGTCACCAATGTCTCCTATTCCGCTGGCACCCTGTGACTGTATTGTCCATTCAGGTCTCAGTATGCAAGGTGTTTGAGTCTGTAAGCCTGTCTCTTTCTGTTTGAGATGGTCACCTGAGATTGTTGCTAAGTGACTATGCGTTGCTTGAAGCGATTGGCAACCCTTGCCCTTGCATTTGTTGTGTTAATCCGAAACATGTGCACCTATACAATGTAGGTTAGACATACTTGTGGCGTATCGAGTTCGTCGCTGGCGTACCTGTGCATCTAACTGTGATAAATTCATTGAAAAGCAACAGAATGACTCTCCATGGCAATACGTTCTCTCCTTCTAGCTGATTCTTGAGCAATCCAGCTTCAGCAACGCGTGTATCCGAACTGCCGCATATCCTAACTAACAGAGTGTCTGTTTCCTATCTTCCAAATATCAGCCTCAGTACCTGCGATAGATTCTGTTTTATTTCTTCCACTGGGAGCTGCTGTATACCTGAGTTATGGCCCCGATCAGATTGGCTACCCTGCCAGCGAAAGATACCGAAACATTGGCGGAAGATTGGTTCTTGGTGGTCTTGCTGGCCTTTACCTTATGAGATGGCGAGTCTAGTGGCCAGTTTCTTGTCGTATGCCTGTTAAATCTGGCCCCGATCAGATTGGTTGCCCTGCTCTTGAGAGATACAGCAACAGTCCAGTCCCTCCAGATGCAAAATACTCCCATACATAATAGCCTTACTTTTGTTACATGTATGTTGTACATTTCTGTGCAACCTTGTTCACTTCTCATGCAACTCATTGTAAATCTACTAGAATGACCATTGATCTCATAAGCAAATGCAGCTGTTACTGTTTTATAGGCTTTTATCATGTTCTCCATTATACCCAGGCCAGGGCAAAGAAATGGCAAAATCCGATTCTTGCCAAGACTGCAGATTTTGCCTCAATTAAGATGGGGCTATCAAAGAATATCTAAGCCAGTTGGCCATCTTTAAGAAAAAAGGGCACACCATCATAGAATGAGAATAGCCAAAGAAAGAGAAACTCATCAATATTACACGAGATAGGATAGTGCTTTCAAACAGGATGAGAAAACCGTGTTGTGGCCAGTTGGCCAGTCAACTTTCGCCCCTTAGTCAATACATGTATGTCATCCTCTTTCAAACACTCTCAAGGTTAAACAATCATCAATAACATCAAGGGCAATTCTCTTGCTCCAGTGGGAAATAACTGGCGACACAAGGCTTTGTTGATGCTTGGATTGGTACAGCTAGTGATGCAAATGATGTGTGACTTGATGGTTTGAATTTCATTCCACTGGGGATCAGTGGAATGTTCAGAGGAGCCTAACTTGACCTCTGGCTGAAGACGACGTCACAAGGCCAATGAATGCGCCATGAATTGCCTAACCGTAGAGGTACGTAAAACCCCTCACCCCGCCTTAGAGGAGGAATACTGCCCTGAGAATAACACCTTCAAGTGCAGAGCGGCAAATGCTGAAGAAGAAGAGAAAGAAGGGGAAGAAGAATTAGAACATTATAGTTGGATTGTTGACTTCACTTTCTAAAAATAGCATCATCCATCAGGTTGAATGGATTCGGTGTCATTTCAACTGCTAAAAGTCAGTCAATTTTTTGTTGTAAAGGCAAAAAGCTATTTGCTCAAAAGCGTGACTTTCTAACATCCAGATCTCATTCCACCCTGATCACAATTCCTTTGGGAGTGAAATTAGTTATTTACAGCGGCAAAAGCGATGAATTTCTTTGATGTGCACTTGGTGTTATTGGATGTGAGCCGACATTCCAACACGATTGATGGCTGCTGTGGTTGTCAGCTGTGACTGACGAGGGGTCCTTGGAGAGAGTATCGGCGTCTGGTTTCATGTTGGATGGAGGGCGATTTGGTTCTCTACAATCAACATTTAGGCAATGGTGGTGACATCTGTAGACAGGTGGATCACAGAAATTGTTCCAAAGAGTTTTGTCAAGCGCTTTTGACATGGTCGTTCCTTGGAAAGGTCATAAAAGATATGAAGAGCAAGCCATTCCAAGCAGAGTGATTGCAATTGGTGGTTATCAACAGGTGACTGGTGAGTTCAACACTGTATGTTGTAACTAGCTGAATGCTGTGCATGACATTGTCAAGCAACATTATCAAATCTGAGATTACAAATTCATCTTGATTAGATCCCATTCCACAAAGCTCTTAATCACATCATGTAAAATCTCCTAATTAAATCTTTCTTTCAAAAGCCTGCTCAGCTAAAATGATACAAATTATTAGTGCAGTTTCCCCTCAGTCAATACATCATGGACCATAATTCCTTAGTTACATGAATAGATTTTCTTCGCTAATCAGTTCTCGTTGCTAAGCATTGGTATAATGCGGCATTGGCTAAGACAATCTTGTAAGTCGTGCTGCGCAAAACATTTTTTGCAGAGATCTCTCCATACAGAAACTTATTAACGTTGATTTGCCATGTTTTTGGCTGAATAGCTTTGCTTTTCTTTGCAAGACTCTAAACATCATCACATCGATAACGATACTGTAATACGATGGTCTTACTGACCCTTAGCATTATTCATGACATTCACACCATCCATCCCACAATAAAAAAGCCAATGGTATCAGGTTCGTGTTTGGTCCACTGGGTTTTTCAACAATGCTGATGGATCTAGGGTCGAGGTGTTGACATCATGTTGCTTGCTCAGAGAATAGACAATGAGCATGATTGAGAAAAATAAATGGAAATCAAAACATTTGAATATTGCATTGAGAACAACAATGAACATCTCAACCTCGTATACCAAAGATTTCTTAAGAACACCTCAGGATTCCTGATACTAATTAGTTATTCTCCAAGTCTGTCTGTCAAAGCAAGCTGTTTCTCTGAAGGCAGTCAATACACCCTGGGAAGAAAGGAAGCAGACATTTGTCGGATAAACTTCCGATATTGTTTCTTGGTCCGCTGGGCTTTCCGTATATGCAGATGGATCTAGGGGCTGAGTATTTGTAACAATGCGCCATACTTTTACAGATATATGTATGGCGTTTTATTCAATATTAGAGGCGAGATGAGAAGGCAATAGGTGAATTCTGCACACTTGTTGCCAGAAAAATATCATAGCTCCGTGACAGTCAAGGGTGTACTAGAATTACATGGACAACACTACCCATGTTTTACAACTTGGCTGAATATACTTTGCCACCTGTGCTTCTCAAAAGGTTGTTTTGTGAAAACCTGCATGTTGAAGTTTATTTCGAAGTCTTTTGGGATTTTGCTATGGACAAAGACATCATGAGTTTAAGTCTCGAGTGAAATTGCTCAATATAACGTCCATCTCGACCAATCTTAGACCCTTTGACCTTTGCCCACAACAGATCTATCATTCAACAGCTTGTCTTAATAGTATCGATAGAATATTGGCTGCCACTCTAGGGGATTTCCATATCAGTCGGACAATTTAGACACCATGTTTGACCTTTCTTATCGATTTACCCGGCAATGACGTTATGTGGTGTCTCCAACTGCTGTGCTTTGCCTGTGGGTGGACAGTAAATCTGACAATTGTAAGATGGAGTCAGACATAACCTGAAAACAATGGTGGTCTTTGATACATGTAGAATATCAGCTGTAAATCAAGGATACTCTTATCAAATGGTTAATTCAGGCACATTATTTGACCATACTTGTAGTGTGATGGAGAGATATGGCTATTATGGCCCCATCAGCTGCTCTTCTTAACGCTTATGACATGGTAATCTAGTCTGTGGTGAGACAACTGAGCTGCCTAGTTTATGATTCATGGGTCCGCTTGATCTGGTCATTGCTAGAGTGCTACAGTTCTGAAGTGGGTCGAAATGAACAGGCGAGGGCAAACTACTTATGGATAATATGTTTGTGTTATCTGATATGAGGATGGATCTGATATTTATGAAAAGCTATATTGCCTGGACATTATTTGCAGGCAGGTGAATTGGAAATGGCCAAATATCAAGATGATGGGCCATAAAGGCAAGGATACAAGGACAAAGACAAGGTTACCTACTGATGGTGACGTCGATATGAAGGGAAGGAGGAAAGTGCCATTGATAAGGTTCTGTTGAATAAGGAATGGAATGGAACCAGCTAGGAGTGCTCAGAATAGTCCAGGAATGGAACCCTACCCCTGGTGACAAGTGACAAGTGCCACCTCATAAGAAGTCAACACTGTGTCTAACATACCCCGTCAGCTAACCATCCCCGGCACGCTTCATCACGGACTGGAACAACTTATGTGATCGATATATCAGTTCATGCTCCAGGGCAATCCTGTAATGGCTAGATCGGATATTCCCCCCACCTCATGCCCATATATTACCATTTGCTCTAGCTCAGATACTGCCTGGTATGGTGGACAGTCATTTTTGGCTGCCCAATGTTACTGATGGCCCACATGGTGGATCATGTTTTATTTCATCTTAATAAGCTACTCTCAGACAATTGTATGTCTGACATTGTTACCAAGCGATATAATACTGTTCTCTATTGGTCAGCAAAACCATGGTACTGAGACTTAACTGCCAGCGGATACAGCTAAGAAAATGTTCATGGCAAGTTATAGACCAAACCTGCTGAATTTGCAGACAAACAAGCAAAGTTTGCAGAGCTCATCACAAATTTGGCTCCCTATTCCTGTCTTTATGATGAAGAGAGACCTTTTTCAATATCTACTTTACACCCAACAAAGTTGTATTTCTCAGATTCTGAATTGTTCTTCCATCTCCTCTATGAAGATTACATCACATGTGTAGGCAAACACCAACTGCTAGTCAGTTTGTAAGACATTGCCCTATGGGGACATTAGACCTGGTCACAACCACTTCAGCCATTGCTCACATGAAGGTGATCTTCCGTATCAAACACCAATTGGCAGTCAGTTCATGAACCATTGCCCCGTGCGGACATTGGTCCTAGATACAACAACTTGACCCATTCCTCGTGGCGAGACAATCTTCTGTATCAACAGAGCTGATTTGATGGGTCGTTCTTCATCTGCTTCCGATGGGATAGTAAATATTATATCGTAGGATTACAATGATAGAATATGACAGAATAATTTGTCCAACTTGGTTGAATGGTTAGATTTTGTGATTTTGTTGATTATCTATCTTGTTCATCAACAACTGCAAAAGCCAAGGCCTGATAGAAAGAATACTTGTTAAGTTGTTGGATAGGTAAAATTTGTGATGTGAATAGGTGTCGCTTGTCTGATGATGTCTGGCCTGCAGTAGAATAGCAGTCAACCTTAGAAAAGCTCTTCTTGTCTTGGTATAAAACTTTAATGACCAAGTTAGGCATATTGGACATGATAACCGATGGGACCACAGAAAATGAATTAATCTCATGTATGCTTCAGGCATGGCTGAGAAACATGGACCGCAATTATCCAACTAGGATTAAATGGCTGTGCCCATGGCACGTCTGTCTGTCTCATGAAGAGACCAGCATGCCCTGTGGAGCTTTGAGGAATAGTAAAGTACAATGTAGTACTAGTGAAGTGCCCATGAGCAAACTTAGTCACAAATCTCAGTCTTTGTGCATCATTGGATAGACATGGGCAGTAATTATCTGGCTAGGATCAGGCCGATGTGGGGAGTTTCTTAAAACTGCGATCAGAATGAAGCAGACCAATCACCTCCTGCAAACTGCCGAGGAATGTTACCATCCATTGAAAATGCAAGTTCTAAATGTTCGAATAGCATGACACAAACACTTTCTCTGATATGATGTTTAAAATGAGTGAAATATTCGTCGGAGCACGCTAATGTTCAGCGCAATTACCAGACTAATGTACAATCTCTTTGCAGTGTGACAGCTGGCTCCATGATACAACATGGCAAAAAAGCTTTTCGCGCAAGTTCATAAAATGTTGTACGCTATAAATTTGAACCACTAGCATAAAATATTCCGAGCAGGGTATGCTAACGTTCAGTAATTGGCTTTATCTTTGCACTGTCAGTGTCGGTAAATGGTATGACATTATCAGAAGTTGTGTTTTTACAACAATATGGGCTTCTCATGGAATAATAAAGATAGTAATTGGATCGCTTGTACATGCAGTCATATGAAGAGTAAGTGAAGACAGTAGACCCGATCGTCTCGGATATTGGCGATGTCGATTGTCTGAAGACTTTATACAGTGCTTTTCAATGAGACGGGTGTCCACATAGGAAGGTGTCCACAGAGGCAGGTCTCCAGATAGGCAGTTGTCCACAGAGGCAGGTCTCCACATTGGTGGGTCTCCACGGAAACAGGTCTCGAAAGAGACAGGTCTACTGAGGCAGATCCCCACAGACACAGGTCTCCACATCAGTGGGTCTCCACGGAAACAGGTTTCTAAAGAGACAGGTCTACTGAGGCAGATCCCCACAGACACAGGTCTCCACATAGGTGGGTCTCCACGGAAACAGGTCTCTACAGAGACAGGTCTACTGAGGCAGATCCCCACAGACACAGGTCTCCACATAGGTGGGTCTCCACGGAAACAGGTCTCTAAAGAGACAGGTCTACTGAGGCAGATCCCCACAGACACAGGTCTCCACAGAATGACAATTTATCAATGTTTTTGAAGACATGATATTAATGCATCCCTAGTGAGTGTTTAGAATTAGGACAAGCGGTGCATCAGAATGGCAGCATTAACGACTAATTGGCCATAAAACATTGAAGTTAAGAATTTATACTCTTTTGGGAGCGATCACATGTGACATGAAAAGATAATGGTGGAATGGCATGGTAACACTGATTAGCATTCAGTCAGTTAGTGTTATATTGATGCTATAGATATTGGCGAAACATCAGTATTGGTATCAGTTGCAGGCAGCGCCCGACTAGGTTGTACCTTGGGCCCTGATCTCCTGTACTACTGCCCCAGGATGGTGACAAAGATGTTCAGTTCTTCTGACAAGAGGGTGATTTACACCTCGAGTTTTCATTGACTGTAAACTATGATACCTCACAAGTAGCCCATTGATACATAGACACTCAGACAGCTAATTGCAATCAAACAATGACTAGTAAGTGACAATGATAGCAGAGTACCTGATGCTCTCTGTATATTCTCTGAGGTAACAGACCTGTGTCTGGCTCAAGAGAGGCTATTATGTGAAACGGAGTCAATATTCCCCCATCTTGATCTAAATGTAGTTATTTTTATGGCTCTATTGCATTTTACTTACAAACAACTGGCTATTCTTACGGCAGTCATTTAAACACTTGGTCTAAATCTTACCCTAACCCTGTAACCCTCACCTGAGATTTTATACCTTGTCCTCAAGAATTAATGAAATGTGCTTGTCTATGCTAGTAGGAATTACCCTATTGGGAATTAACGTGAAACCAATTAAGATTGACCTACCTCGCAATCGAGTCTCAAATGGGAGTCTTGCAAGAAACATCTTATAAACGTGAACAGTTAGTGATATTACTGAATAAAATACGATAATCCAGTCACTGATCTTAAGAGTATTTCATCGATACCATAATGTCAGATTTATTGCAGTTCATCACCATGACGATACCAGCTGTGAGAGAACGTTTCTCGTCGACGTTGTCGCCCAAGCTCCGCTCTGCTGATGTTGCGTCTTGCGTTACAATTGGCTGCCGTGGTTTCCCGTCACTAGGCGGCACCGGTCGCCGAATAATATCGACCGTCGTTGGTGGTTTTGATATGATGAGAAGTATCGATGATGATGTCAGGTGTGATTAGAAACTGACGACGTTTAGAATCACGTAAATCTGGTCAAATGCTGTGTCAAGTAGGAACACATTGTTCTGGCTGGTATCGTTGATAGTCCGTTGAGATTTGACATGAAAACAATACTATATGTCGTTGTGTGAGAGAGGGGCAAATAAAGTCGATGTCAGTATTAGGTGGCCAGCTTGGTCTGGCCAGTCATCTTGGTCATAATAACATGACCTCACTGAAAATTAAGAATGCTATATAGAATCCAGGTCCTTTCCAGGTGAGGTGAGAAGCCCGTGTGATATGTGAATTCCCTTCCTTTGACTTTAGAAGACCAAGGATCTAGTGCCCTTGTAATGTTTTCTCTATTAAAGAACATTGCAGTCCCATCACTTTAGAATGAAATTTCGAGTGGCAGTCCGCACGCTCAATTTAAGCATTCCACTCATATTTGGAAATGTAGGTGCGTCGATTGGGCATTGTACTGTGTGTTGGGTATGGTTGTGTCTCTCGGTAAATAATGCTGAAAATGGTAATTTATTTGGTTCAGTTTGGATGTACCATATGTTGGTGGTGTTCTAGCAACATTTGAATAACATAAGTGACGATGACACTACATGTATCTGGTACATGGATATCCAATGCCGGCAGTTGTAAACTCAGATCCTTGGACAAATTCCAAATGAGGAAGTTTCTGAGCATCAATGCGGCGAAAACATGCAGATTTATCCTCGTTAGCAGCAAATTCATGATCATCTCCCTTTTAGAGTGTTATGCAAACACCACTGCAACTCACCATTACTGTCTGTATTACAAACCAGTTAGCATTTATATTGATTACATTAACTGTTGGATCGTTAGTCGGGACTGTGCTATTCTAATTAAGACATGTTAGATGTGCTCTTCATAAGAGTCTCAGTAATTCATCGCCCAGTCATTTGGGACTAACTGTGGGGATTCTCTAATCATTTGAAACAAAGGCCATACAAAATCAGATCTAACAGCACAACGTCATTAGTGCAAAACTTTGTAGTCATGCCATCTGTGATGTGAATCTGACACTGAAGCATCATGGTGTTTCAATCTGGTGTTCACTGGGAGCAATGCTCAGAGCAATCGACAAAACTGCTGTCACAATCTGCACAAACCTGAGGTTGTTTTGTAAAAGCTGAGCACATTTTCATTGATGGGCAGTCGCTCCTTGTAGGCCAGTTCGAGAAAGACAGCAAGGGCTAATTCGGCTTTAGCAAAAACATCACAGGCGGATGATGACATGAAAAAAGCCAGATGCAAATATTCCATTCGATTGTGAAAAAATGGATGCAACTCAGTTTTCTTCCGCACGTTAACAACAGAACGATCAAAAAGTCAATCCTTCTTGTTTTGTTTGGGACCCTTTCCATGCTCTCCATACCTGCAAGGAGCATGGTCAGAGCCTGTCTACAACCCATCAATTATGCTTTTAAGTTCATTTCTGTATGAAAATATAAACTTATTTCTTAATTTTTCTATTTTCAGGTAAGTACTTACACTTGTACAGTGTACAGTGAAGATCTAATTTGAAGGTGCATGTAGGTGTTCTATCAAAGTAGGTGTTCTATCAAGGTAAGTGTTCCATCAAGGTAAGTGTTCTATCAATATCAAGGTAGGTGTTCTATCATATTGACATATTGTTGATAGATGTGTAAACATTGTAATTGTTGAAAACATCCAGCCTTTGCTATGAATATATGGTGGATTTGACAATCCCATTCAACATTACCCACAAGCTCACCCTTAGGTAGCTCGATGAAATGTCAAGTGCTTGCTGTGGTTGTCCTGGAAACGCACTGAATCCTGAATCCATTGATACAAAGAGCAGTATCAAAATGCCTTGAATCAGTTGTGTGACTGATTTCACAGACGGCAGCACTTTGTTCGTGCCACTTGTTGGCTCACCGGTACGGTGAGTCTATACAATAGCGCAGTGTCCATCGTAGTCGTCGTCGTCCGTCGTATCGTATTTCAAAAACAGTGGCACGTTTCTTAACCGCTAGGGCTATGGACTCAACAACTTTGTATACATGACCCCCTTGGTCAGATGACCTTTGACACTGAATTTTGGTCCGGTCTGATTTGACTTGGCCACCAGGGGGCCAAAACTGAAAACATGTTTTTGATTTGACCTACTTTTCAAGGTCATACAGGTCAAATGCCTTGAATTTGCTGTTTGGCGGCCTAACTATGGCATGTTTCTTGACTGCAATGACAATTAAGTTCATATTTGTTGTACATTATCCGAAAGGTAAGGTTGATCACGATCTTCTTACATCTGGAAGGTCCATATTCTAGGTATTTTGTTATTTCCTGCTGTAAGAGGATATCAATACTGCACCCAACAATTATTATTATTATTAATGTTTATTTCGTATAACAGTATACAATTTTGAATAAAAAAAAAAAAAAAAAAAAAAAAAAAAATTATTCATACAATACAGAAAACCCCATGCAATTTGCCCCATCCATTCCAGAGATACGACCATTTATATCTTTGACAACTGGATATCCTATCCAGGTTAGCAAATGTCTTGTTATTATTGTTGGAGCCAGGCAGCGGACTTCCACATGGACAGATGAAGTGCCCTATGATTAGGATACAGATACTATTAGTACCTCAGAGTCTTCCTCGGTCATATCTCAAGAAACATTCATTAACAATTAAGTCGTTACCTAAATACAGGTGAGCACAATGGCCCCCAGCCTTTTCATTGTGGGAAGGAAGTCAAGTGTATTCATTGATTATAACCCACTAGTCGAGTTGTTGGCGAACGCTGCCAAGTTTCTAGGGGTTCTAAAAGATGGAGACACCCTACATTTCCAACTTGTTGATTCATCTTTGACTTTGTCGATTACATTACAAAAAGTTACATGTCAGAAAATGTAACTCTGGAGAACTATAAGGGCTGTGACTTATTATTATCACTATGGTGTACATGTATCTGCACTCAAATACAATGTTTCCAATTTCCATAAAGATACATTAACTGTGGGCGACATCAGCTGCCGGGGCCATTTGGATGTCAGAAAAACTCAAACGGAAGAAGAACACCATATGATCCTGCGAGCAGAAAACAGTCAGATACAGGTTGCAGCTTGTTATGCAGGGAATTGCATTGTGGACATCAGTCGAGTAGTTTTTGCCCTGCAGCCAAAAAAAGGACAGTGACAGGAGTCACACACAGTATTAGTGACATAAAAGATAAGACCGAAAGTATCAAAAGTTTTTTTTTTCTGGAGAAGTCAAATCTCTGTCAACTCATGCTAGCCAATATGATACTCAGTATCTTAATGGAAGAGAATAACAATTATTGGAGAGAATTTGAGCTCACGTTGTCTGACAAAATGTTGTCTCAATGGAATAATAGATGGACAAAGCAAGACAAAGAAAATATAGAAAAATACTCAGTTTTGACACAATAGCTGTATCACTGATGACGGAAATTGACTGTTCTTCCTTTGGGGAAATAGAAGTTGTACAAAAATACCTCAGAGACACGTCTGTGAATAAAGCATTTTCGTCATTAAGAACAATGCAATGAGAAAAAGATAACATCACGAAGTCATGGAAACTCATGGCATTACGGGAAAAGTTATGGTTCGGTGTTGTGCAGAATGTTGATGGGTGAATCTCCTGGCATAAGATGTGGTCTTTGAAGGGTGGGATTACGGAGAGCATTGGATGGGTTTCGTTGATGATGGTCTGGAGAGGGAGACAGAAAGCTGAGGGTGTGGCTTGTGGTCATGGCGCAAGTAGTCTTGCCAGTGATGAAACTGGACCTCTGTCAGGGGCAGTATTAGATGTATTTTGTTAATGACCCCCCTAGGGAGGGAAGGTGGTTACCTATAAGAGGCTCGTGTCGAGATACATCAGTATCTTGCTGTGGGCAGAGCCAGCTTTATGAGTTATGAGTTTTATACGTGGTCTATCCTGATGACAGCGAGAGAGGGAGGGAGATTGGTTGGCTGGATTAGTTGTCAGGTTGAAGATATAATCTCTGGTATGTAATTAGGATGTCAGTGAATGATCAGGCTGGCCTTGGTCGGAGCTTGAGTAACAATCCGTATAAGATGGTTTTGCCATGATGGTCATGGGAGGGTATATGGATAGCTTAAGATCAGACATTTGGTCCTGGTCAGGACATGGGGTGGTTTCTAAAGGTCAGCCAGTTATGAGGCTTTAAACAGAAAATAGACTGTGGTCTGGGATTGTTCCCTCAACTCTTCTGTGTTAACTTTCTCTAGAAACTACTATTCAAGCCATTCTGTCTCCCTAGATACATGCCTTGTTCTTACGACCCATCCAGCCATAATGGATGAATGTCCGCAAGCTGAAGCCGACCATATGCAGTCGCTGGCCTGGTGGGAGTATTCAGGATAATTGCATTGCATAAAACATGTAAAAGAGCTGTGGTCACCGCCATCCTCTTAGTAATGCTCCTTATTATCCATGCAATGCTTTTACCTTTCATATCCCCATGGCAGGCTATAGTTTCTGTGTCGCTGCGGTTGTGAATCGACATAGGCAGAGCTATCATAATCTTACAACACTCTTGGAAATAAAGGTTTGAAAGTGTTTAATGGTTTTTGCGAATATGCACCACGTAGAGGTTTTTCACCTACATGTATAGCCAACACGCCTAAAATAGAAATTGAAAGTTTTGAATGGCCCAGTAAAAATCAATGCGGGAAAACTTTTTCATTCATGAATCTAACAGTTTTGAGGACACCACGTAGTAGCACCGAATTCAACTTTTTTCGGTCACTTGCACCATCGTGGCATGACTTGTATCCAAAAATCTAAAGCAGACCAACAACCAAAATTCCGGCAGCTGTCCAAATCTCGGTAGTATTTCATCTCTTTTGTTCACGACTTTCATGGCAGGAACTCCTTGATCGCATTATGAGACTTAACGCATGGGCTCTGGCCTCGCTTTCAGTGCCTGAAGGGATACTTCTCCATAATTTCAAGAAAATATTTCATTGTAATCGCATTTAGCCTGCGATTAACAACCTTGCTCAAAGCTTAACCAAATTAACTCCACGAACCAAGGAGAAAAAGCAGATTCACTCTGACTATTTCGTGTCTGTTGTCATTTCAATTCCTTGCTACTATGTCAGTTAACTTCAGTAATAGCTTTAAAATAGTTTGATGAGTTCATGGAGTTGATTCCGGAATTTTCGTTCTATACCCTTCTTTCCAATGCCTCCGGTGCATCCTCAGGAGAGTAGATGAGGTCGCTGAGGGGCCTTTCCTTAACTGCTGGCCACGCTGATTTTAGTAGTGCTACTAATTTAATTAGGCTGCATGTGACAATTGGCTGCCAGCATCTCGCTAGGCGGTACTGGCTGCATTTACGTATGATGGTTTGGTCTTTTGCTAATCGACTTGCCCCTAATGTAAATCGGCATGAATCAAATTGGCTATTTTAAAGAAGGGCTCTGAGGCAGTAATTACCACAGCATCATGAGGCAACATATAAAAGTCTTCATACTTATATAAATTATATATTTTCTTATATAAAATTTATATAAGTCTCATTCATATAAACAAAATTATATAAAATTTATATAAATTTTATATAAATAAATTTATGTAAATTTTATACAAATTAATATAAAATTACGAGAACATAAATTTTATATAAAAATTATAAAAATTTTTTTATATGAATTAGACTTATATAAATTATATATAAGAACATTTTGCCTGTATACTGAATTTTTTACATGTGTTTTATTTTTTGCTAATTTCAAGAATAATTATCATCAGCGCAAATAAATGTAGCGGAAAAGTATTTTTGATAGGAAAGTAGACTCAGAGGTGCACTTCACCGTGGGAAATAGGCACTCATCTGTCTCTCCATTTTTCCTCTTTTTGCATACCTTCAGGGTATGAACTAATTGATCAATCATAGCATTGAGTCTGTATCAGTGTCTGCTCACCGATCAAAGGGCCATTAATCTACAGATATTCCAATTAGCCAACATCAGAGATGAGTTTTAATGCATTTAGCGTATGTTTGTGATGATAGCTGTCATTAGCATCCTTACGGTTAATTAGCCGCGTCTGATGTGAAATAATTTGTAATCAGGGCGAGCGGTAAAAATGCTTTTGGCAGAGAGGCAACAGTTGTGGTACAGGAAGTGGACACATTAACTTGTACGCAGAAGACCTATAGGTCGGCCAAATACATGTGAAAGTTCAGAGATTAAGGGTAAAAAATCACCAGATTTGTTCGAGTTTGGGTTTTGTTCTGATAACAACACAGATAGAGGTTGTAATCTGACTCAACTCTTCAACTCTGGTCTTTCCTAAAAGCTTTCAGTAAAACTAACGAGTATCTGCATTCAGTCCTTCAGTTTCATGTAAGCTTCCTGGCCTGTTGTGAACACTTTCCCTGAGATTGGGGCGCTGTCACTTAGTACAAAGGGACCACAGGCAGCCAGGCTGAGGATCGCTTACAGCGTCTAGAAACTTGGTACATTAAACATGTAGACAACCAAATGGACAAGAAGGAACATATCTTTAAGAGTTCCTGGAGCCTGCCTCTTTCTCATTAGAAGTCCAGTCACAAACATGGTGATCTATGTGTCTCTCCAAGCTGAAAACCAAAACCAATAAAACAACATTTGGTCTCTAAAGTTGCTAATAAACATTGTGGTATCTGATGGTTGCCTATTGTATTGTTGCTTGAATACAAACATGTTTGCCAGCCCCCACAAGGATATCATCTTGACACACCAGGCTTTAAGAGTGCTATGAACATAGACCATTCTCTTTTTTAAACCTATTGCAATGTGTATACCTATGCACCAGAAATACCCAACCATGTTGATGTCTCAACATCAGAGACACTTTCTCCATGACTTTGACATTTAGTTTGTCACAGGAAATTCAGCGTCATTGAAGCGTTAGCCGCCTCCCTGATGTACTGTCTCGATCAGATCCCCGCCCCACATAGGAGATTGGTAATTCATCAGTCGGCAGTCGGCTTGTCAGTTTGTCAACTGCCTGTGAGGTAATTAGATAAGGTAGCGACCTTTTGTCAGGCCCACCATATTTCACCTCGGCTCACCTTGGCACTGATTTTGTACTTTTGAAGGAAGTTAACAACATTAGCATTAGAAGTGGGACCTAATTCAATTCCACTCCCACACTTGCAGATCTGTAAATGTCAAGTGCAGCCATACATGTACACAATAGCCTAACACAAAGCCTTCACTTTATCCTTGCCTTACGGAACCGAATAAAACACTAACAAATTGATTTCACCTAAATCAGTAAGCTTCTTCTGCATTGTAATTTCAAAGTGCTGCTTTTATTGCGTTATTTTGAGTAACGAGTTTAAGGAATTCAATTAATAGGCGGTGTAGGGTATGCTAGGTTTTTTTTCGTACCAGAGTATCAGAACGCCGCAGCGATGTTATCTCTAATCAGTGAGGCTGAACTCAAAAAAGATTGCGTCAAATCTGTATCAATATTGCTGGCTACTACAATGGTTGAGGTGAAATCATTTGGTAAACTCAAAGCCAGTTAACACTGACACTAACAATAACCCCAGTGTAAATTATGCCCTATGACCTCTTGACAAAGTGTTGAGTTAACCCAAAATTAATCCAACTTTTTGTGTCAGGAAGCATTCCGCCTTATAGGTGAGTCCAACAGAAAATCGCATATCAAAATCCTGTTTGTCATCAGTGAGGCTGGCCTTGCGGTTCACCTGAGTGATTTGTCAACGATGATGATGACATTTAGATGACATTTATCGAGATGCAATGTCATCATGACGACATCTGTCTCAATACAATCTGCTGTTTCAACACGAAGCTTACGCGGGGTATCACGGCGGTGATCATGCGATTATTGCACTGATGGAAATGGATATGCGGTGAGATCAAAGTGTGTAGTACATTTGGCTATCCGTCAAAAGAAAATAACATCTCAACATGATAAATGTGTATGGGATTTGGGTCCGGAAGAGTTTTTCTGACAGTTTTCTGTGAAAATTGATCCGGCCTTGGAACATGTCAATTTAATGTATTGACTTGAGTGATTGGTTTAATAAAGACAGGGGTACTGTGGGTGCATCTACTTTTTGGATACTGCCACAAATTGGTCTCAATTTTGCAGCAGAACAAGTCAACAGTTTATCATGCAAACTATTGTGACCACCCTGTCGTCCTTTAAAATTGTGGAGATCAAAGGAAAGGCTCCCATCAAAGCAAGACATGCACTTGCCTCTGGTTAGTGGTGTCCGTCAAAGAGAACACAAAATATATCCACAGTTCAGACATTTCTTTCTCCTTGTCAGCAGCTGTGCTTTCCCTTCATGGAGAAAGGACGATGTCTGGTAAAAATATCCCAATATGAAATTGGCAATATTTTGTTGCAATAAAACATTGAAAATGGTAATCTGCGACCACCTGGCAGCTGCCAAGAGACAAGTCCATGGCTCGAATGGTTCAGACGGAATAATCAAGTTGGTTAATTTTAAAGTATGCGACCTGTGGTTCACCGAGATGGAAAATTGACCCGGTGGTTCTTTATCCTGGTAGAATTATTCATGTGGTCATGAAAGATTCATGTTTTAGTACGGCTATGTCATGGAGGCCAGCGATCTTCAAACAATGCTGAGTTTTAGAGAAGCTTGGCATCTGTCAGTGTTTGGTCACATCCATCACCCAGGTCAAAAAATGCAAAATCAGAGCTTCACGAAAATTAAGCTCTTCGAATGACAGACAGCATCAAATTGTTTTTACCATCAACTGTCAAATTCCAATTAGAAATGTCCCTCATATTGGACACATCAGACGGCAATCTAATGCAGACATCCAACACTGCTATCTGATGTGGTCGCTTGTTGGATGCAAACATGAAGTCAAACAAATAAATTGGTTCATAAGAAAAGGGATCATCGAGAAATATTAGTTGAATGTGAGGTAAAAGTGATAGTTAGTTTTCAGTCCAAAATAGTTGAGAGTTGCCATAAGCAAAATGTCAATTGGAAAAGATTGACCACACTCTATTGGAATATTGACATCCAGTTATGCACATCATCAATCAAACTGCATGACAACATGACAGTCCTTCAACTGATGACAGCCGATCTTACCAGATATCACGCCAAGTAGCATATGTAGGAGGGCTGGTTTAGTGATTGACTACGAGTTTGATGGTTGTCCGTACACGATAGGAATATTGATGTCCAGTAGAGCACATCTTCTATCTGAACCTTATGACAGTGACATCCTGATTCCCACTGTCCTTATCAAACCTGGGGCCTCTTGACCGCTAGTCAGATATCTGAACCACAACACTACTGCAGCTTCTCAGCTTGCTGAACCTTAGGATGGGTATAAACATGAAGTCATGCAAACTACTTATCATTGCTGCCATTGTAAATAAATAAGTCCTATCGGAACAATAATGCCAATGTGACCCCACACTGTGTTTGATTTCCGTCACTGTTTCTACAAGCGATGTCAATAGAGATGGTCTTCATAACATCAATGAAGCCATTATCTGAGGACAGGACTATTTCATTTGAGATTCACAGGAGAGGTATCACCTGTCGGTCGGATCGTTCAATATTTGTGTTGAGCTAATTGGGTGTCTGAGGCTATTGACTAAGTTGAGGTCGGCAATATCTATAGGAATTACCTCTGTGGTCCCACCTGTTAGCTTATCCCCTGTCCTGTAGCCAGTTTGGATAAGGTGGTCAGGGGGAATGGTCAATATTGGTGGAGAGGTAATTGGTTGTCAATTGCCATTCACCTTCATCAACCTCAGTTGATAGTAGCTGGTTGTATGTATGTTATAACATTTCAGAAGCTCTTGCATTGGCATATCTGAGGAGCATGAAAAAAGTCATGACTTTATTGCTTTCTTCTTGATTGCCTTCTATTTTTGTTATTCTCGACATGAAGGAAATCACTGTGTAAGCCCGTTAATCCAACTTAAGGGTCTTCAGGTCTGATGCGTCCGTATGTAATGCTTTTAAAGTCTCACAAGGGACGCCACTCTAATGTTAGCATGTTACAGGCTCATGTTCAAGTGATAAGTCATATGGAGGACCCACCATAATATCTAGCTGATCAACAATTAGTTGCAAAACCCAATCCATAAAGATTAAGCTGCAATCACCATAAAGATACTATGTCATTGATGAATCCCAATTTGGTGATTGTCCAAAGCAATCCAGTTTTCTAGAGCCAGACATTGGTACATAAAGTATCAACGGTTCTGTGTCAAGGGGGACGCTGTTCATATTAAATAGTGGGTCAGGAAAATCAAAATGCAGTTTGAATATATTTAACCCAAGACCCATCTGGGATTGTGATCTGGATGTCTCCGCACTGCCCTTGCTTGGAAAGTATGGCCTCTCTGGCAGTAATCTGCTTCTTCCCCATCCGTCTCTGTCTCTACCATAGATTAACATGTCCTGAACGGACTGAGAGGCGGAAGTACCAGGGGAAACTATCAGTTCAAAGCAACATACTATGCTTTCAACTAGCGTAACAGGATGATTGATGATCGGTTCGCCCATTAGGGGCATGATAGATTGTAACGTCAGGATATGCACACCAAAGACTGATTGGGATCTTTTAAAAGAGTGGTAACAAATCCAATGTTGATGATAGAATGTCCTCATTATTCTGGCTGTAATGAACTGTAGTTGTCTG
Source organism: Lineus longissimus (assembly GCF_910592395.1). Taxonomy (NCBI): domain Eukaryota; kingdom Metazoa; phylum Nemertea; class Pilidiophora; order Heteronemertea; family Lineidae; genus Lineus; species Lineus longissimus. The sequence continues at coordinate 17,455,003 of NC_088318.1, read as the reverse complement.
TCACTGTAATTGTCATATCCTCAACTGACCAAAGGACAGGAAATAGGGCTACAAGCCATCAGGTTAAGTTAACCTACAAAGCATGTTGATCAATGTCCATACAATTGGGAAATAAGATATAAACTTGTGTTCATACGATTCCAATTGGCCTTGAGGGTCAGATATTTGCTACTTCACGACTTGGGATGTGAGTAGGTGTATCATTGGATGATATTGGTGACTGATAGAGCGCTTGATAAGATCAGCTGTTTCAATTTCCACCCAAGCATTTCCGTAAAATCTTTGGTGGATGAGAACTTTCAAAGCAAAGTATCTAATTGACCCTGAAGTTGTCTTGATTTGGCCTCTTTACCCCAGTCCTCAATATTGATGTATTTCATGGGTGTTGACATAGAGAATCCAGCTGATATCAGTATCGGGTATAGATTAAGGAGTGTCTAATCTACACTTGTTAATATGATGTTGGGTATTGACAATCTCAATTACCCATCTTCTCGTTAGATGCGTGTCAGTGATAGCATCCCCTGATTTGGTTTGGTATCAGCATCATGTCTCATGAGTAAATTTGACCTGACAATTGGTGCTAGCAGCATCTAATTAGAAGCAGAATTCCTCAGGCCTATACCTGAGGACCTGCTGTTAGCAGCAATGTCTACCTTCAGACATTCTATTACAAACCCCACTCAGTTGATCATAGCATCCCAAGCAGTGCTTACATACATCTAATACATGTAATTAAGGAGCATCTGTTTTTATATGGAACTTGGGGAGAACAGGTTTATCAATCCAGGTTTATCATCCACAATAAGTTCAGCCCCTTATCACAAGTTTTTCTTGACGCGTAGCTCATCAAACCTGCTGTGTCCCTCGTCATCTGACTCGCCGGAGTCCATATTTTTTCTTTCACAGCCAATAGGTCAGCCATGGCTAATCTTTTCCTACATAGATTGGACAATCGCCTCAGTTAGCTGCAAGCTGTGATAGGAAAATTGCACTCAAGAATGTCATGTTTCTAGATAATTTAGCTGTAACAAGTATGGCTTCTCCTCACTCACTATGTATAGTCACAAATTGTAACTGACTGGTGTTCACGATCTACCAATGGGACAAAGAATGTTGTACTTTAGCATCAATTTGACAGCTGTAAATAGCCCAATTGATGATATATATTAAGTTATTGTTTCTCCAAGTATTCACAAAATAAAAATATCATTGATTTTGCCTTCATATCTTCACATCAGACCTCATATCTCCTTCCAATACATTGTAGTCTCCCTTTAAAATGTGCCAAGAGAATGAAATGTTAATCAACAGCGATGTACTGAAAAAAGTTCCTCAGCAAGTTGGTGATAGATTATGAGAGGTATCAAACTTTCTGTAACCTAACAAATTTCACAAAGCCGTGTGTGGTAAAAGCACTCTATAATATTAGATCTTAATGGGTTTTAGGTCTCCCCAACATCGTGGTGCGGGTTTCTAATGTAGTTTTAAATAGCATTGACAAATTGGCGCATGAACGATGAATAGTAGGGGTCCAGTCAAAATGAATCCATTCTCTTAAAAAAGTTCTCAGGGTAAGCCAGAGTTAGAGGTTTTGGTAGTAAAAGGAAAAATAGAATTGTTGCAGAAATGCGACTTCAGTTGTCAAAGGGCTAACGAATGTAAATTTCAAAATATATCAACGATGGCAAAAATAACAGTTATTTTGATGGAAGACTAGGATGAACAGAATCTAAAATTATGCTCTGGCCATGATCGTTGGCCAGAATAATCATTCATAGTAACTCACATTTATCTTGCAATCTATGCCTCGAAAGTTTATTGCTGCATCCAGAATGACAACTTGATTTTGATCAAGGGGAGATTATCAATGAAATGCAGCTATTGGTTTCGGTGCAAGTCAAGAATGTCCAATTCTTCTCTGCATTACATGTGATTTATCATCACGTGATGCTTAGATTGGTAACTTTTTGTGGCCATGCTGACACAGTTGTGGCTGCAACGTGCAATATGCTCATGGCTCATCCCTGTATCATCAAAGGACTGGTGGATTACAGCCTGTCTGATTCTGACCAAGATATGGGGCATGATTTGATTAGCCTATCCAAGACTTTTTCTCACTTTCTCCATGACAGGTTGCTGTGATGACTGGAGATAAAAGCACAGCGACTTATCTTACGTACATAACTAGATTTTACGTTGCGTAGACTCCTACATGTAAGATGACGTTTATTGGCATGCTAACATTTCTCGGGGAGGCAATAGGATTATCACTATGACTTATTTTGTTTGTATCATAGGTCAGGTCACCCAGACTAATACAGATACTGGATAGCACACCAACATGTCTTCCATTTGTGACTGGATTTCACTGCCTTTCACTTTGTGGCTTGCGAGGATTGCTAAGTTGGCACGCTAACATTTGCCAAGAGCTTTGATGGCACTAAGAGATGTTACCACTATTAAACTGATGACCCATTTGTGGGTTCAATGCACTGGCTTCATGTCGTGGTCCTTCTATGACTGGATGAAACTGATGACACATTTGTGGGTTCAATGCACCGGGCTCATGCTTGATTATGGTCTTTTGGTCATCCCTCGACATGAGTGGTTGCTTGTATTGCTGACCTAATGTGGGAGATAATGTCTGTGCTAAACAGATAGATAGTCGACGTGAGGGCACAAATGTGCCTATTGAAACTCACTTGAAGAAGGTGCTCGCCAGGTTTGCGTCAGTAGTAAGCAACAACTATAAATCACCTTGTACTTGTGTATAAAGGATGACATCAATCCTAAGAAAATAGGTTTGAAAGAGATAGCGCATCATCTTACATGTACTCCTCCTAAGCTCCAGAGCGTTTCACTTATTAGTGTGGGTTAGGGGTGGAACACGATACTGACCCTTCATCGCTGTATAATGAGCGTGGTTGTTGTACAGTTTGAATTAAGCTTCTTCTGTGTTTGTCTTGTTTGTCACAAGCCATGAAGCACGGACCTAACCTCAACAGATTCTCAATATTCCTGCGATGGTTCTATCACGCTTCAGTATGATGATGATATTGGAAACTGATAAGCCATCCCAAATGTCCATTTAACTGCTGCATGACAGAACTGGCAAAACACGATTGCTCCAAATTGCTTTCGGAGTTCACCTGATAATAGTAAGCACCACTCAGCTTACCAAATCGCTTTACCAAGAGGTTCCTGTGATGTCAAAGCACCCTAAGACAACTTTCTATCGGAATCCAATAAGCGCGTTGTCAGTTTAACAAATGGTGTATTGCTTTGCCGATAAACATGATTGCTCACAATTGAAACAGTTCGAATCTTTTTTATCTGCGTTGGAGTAGAAATAAGTTTAACTGGAACAAGGCGAAGACTGTGTACAAAAACACGGCTGGTTCGTTACAACACAATTGTGATGTCTCTCTTGAGCATGCAATGACATGGTTACAGCGGAAACCAATAAGATTGCCCAATTGTCCATTCCACGAGTGTTGCTTGTTGACCTGGCGACATATTAATTCAAAAATCTGTCCAACCCTCACGACTTCCCATGACGAAGATAGTATTGATCTAGCTGAGGCCAATCAGCTCTGTCAACATTGCTTAGGAACATCCAGTGATCATGGCTTGTTATTGAACCAGTGACAGTGACAACAATCACATTACATCTCAACTGTGTGGATGCCTGACCTTCAATGCCTTGATTGAAACCTTGATTGAAGAGCTCTCTTGGTGTGAATGGTTGTGTATCTTTAGGAGCATAATGTATGTCTCAATGCAGTGGCATAAGCAATTCTAATTCCTGATCACCGATCCATCCTGAGATTGCAGCATTGATGTTTCTATGGTGGGTTTTTGTTGTTTTTTTTTGTTGTTTTTGTTTTTTTTGAATTTGGCAACAACTTTCAGTAATTTTCATAAACTCTTTAATACCACCCGCAAAAAAAATTCAGTAATGTATTGGCCCGATAGAATATTTCACATTGGCCTAATCAATATTTCTAGCCTCACCTATCACTGGAACAACACCTATCACTGCAAATATGCTTTTCATTGTAAGCGAAATGATTGCTAGCCCATCATCACAGGTTGTTTGAAAGTATACACCAGAAGAGAACGATGTATACATTTCCAATTTTAGACGGCACGCTCCAATATCTCTAATAGCTCCTCTTCTCTTGCTTAATGGCTCTATCATTATTTTATAACCACCACAAGTGCTCATCATTGTAAACAGACCTACTCTATAACCCATTTCCGGTTTTATTATTCTGTCTGTACATTCTATCTTCATCTCTCAATTCATCGGTCAACAGAAAAGGCAACTCAAGTACCAGATAGAATTAGTTTCTGGTCATTCATGACTGTTGATATTCCAAATTGATTTGGGTATAACAATACTGCTGTAAGCAGGCCAAGGACTCGTCAGTGACTCTTGGCGACGACTACTGACTACCAATGAATGTTGCTGGTGACATTCTGTCGGCAAATTATTCTATTGTTATGACTTTATGATCACCGCAGCTGGTTGCCATTATGGATGAAATCATGGAAAGCTGATCAGTGGTAAAAACCTGTGCAGTATTGGGAGAATCAAGCGGTTAACCACGATTTACAGCATGACTCCAAATTACCTTTACATCTCGGTTCTTTCAATCTGCTCAGTATTTAATCTCTAAACCCCATACAAATTTAACCCCTTTTCCATCCCAATACAAGAACGGTTAAGCCAGTTAAGAGACACATGTAAAAGGATTGAAAACTTCAAAGTATTACTGATACTATTCTTATCGCCTGCAACCATGCATTAGTTTAGAAAGGCCACAAAGCTAATGAGACCTTGAAGTATGAATTGATGTACTTGAAACGGAATTAAAATTTCCTTGATGTCTTCTTAGTCCTGGACGTGAGAGTTACTGGGATCTCGGTGCAAAATGCTAATGAAGTTAGTTTCATCCATTTCAAGCTTCTCCTAAAAGGTTTACTTCAAAGGAGTGAAAAGTACAATTGATAACATAAATCAAATTTCCTTGACATTGTGGTTGTCAGTGGGAGTGAGATTTAAAAGGCGTTTAGAAAAGAAGCTACGGATGAATCTTCTTCAAAATCATTATCTTAAAAATTTCGAATTATTTTTGGTGCGTCTTTTCTACAGAGGTCTATTAGACATCATATACATGTATAGTTGGCCTTTTGTACAGGTGCCCTTCTACTGGCTGAATGTCAGTATTATTGATAAAAAGCGTTTGTTGCTGATTTTCACGTTGGAATAGCTTTTTTGAAAAAGTTTTTCGAATCGAGTTCAGAAGAAATAGCTTGACGTCATCGGTGACAAATGTGAACTAAAGTTCAAGTCTAATCTCTTCAGGAATCGAGTGGAATTTTTCGAATAAAATACATACTGGTTCTCATTTAGTGACAGTGCCCAAAATAGGACTGATTATACTCCATCACAATGACATCAAAGAAAATCAGAACACACATGGAGCTTTCAAGCTCTGATTTCAATTTCTAACCATGCAGGATCTATTCACAGCTTGACCTTGACACTAGACAACCATATTTATTTAAGATAATACACCCTGTCAGCTTCTCCTTCGAGTAAATCATGAAAACCAATGTTGATGCTCATAATTGCTTCCTTTTTGGAAAGGAAATGAGAGAAGTGAAGGGTGGGTTCCAGTCTAGCATAGTAGGTGCTCTTCTGTTATAATATCACCATCATTACATGTATATTATTTCGTAGAATAGAGTTGTGTATGTTCTAGGAAATCCCCTCGTAGAATGGTGTTTAGAGTTTGAGGCCACTCTGTTGCATATTATATTTCTGATAGACAATTAAGGCCTTCCTCCAGAGGAAATTGAAAACTTGCTTGCTAGAGTGGGGGCCTGTTTTGGGATGCTGGGACTCCCGAAGTTATTATCAGGATTTCAGACAGATGGAAAGGCCACAGGAAAATTTGGGAGATGCTGTAGGTTGTCTCCAGTCTGAAACAGTACAAGAAGGCACAGGTCCAGTCAGGGCCCAAGTTAGCTACAATTAGACCAACAGGTACATTGTAAAATCCACCAAAACACAAAAGTACATTTCCCTATTGCCAGTCAAAACAAGTCACTGAGTGTTATTGTGGTAAAAATAGCCCTCCACTTCGCCAGATTCCCTCATCACACCAGCTTTGGATTTTCACAACCTCAAAGGAGAGCAAATGAATAAAAACTTTCAAGTCAAATTATCACTCTTCCAAATGTGGAGGGTAATTGAATCAAATTATACTTACAGAAAGCTTGGTATATTTTGAAATCACTTCATGAACCGCAATCATCATTGGGGAAAGTCAAAGGTATTTCAACTAAAATCTCTGGATTTCTATGTTAGAAGGTGCAGGGTGTGATGCCAGGTAAGGTTGCCACCAACATAGCTTTCATTTCGGGTTTGTGATTGATTGAATTTGGTCGCGTGTTGTGAATACAGATAAATGGCATCGGGGGGGGGGGGGGGGGGGAGCTGCTGAAGCTTGTAGGACACTGTTGGGGGGGGGGGGGGGGCTCTAGCTCCTCACAGTCATGAACCAGTCAAAAGGCTATCGGAAAGTGTCTATTGGATTCCAATACGAACATGCCTCAGCATGCTCAAGCAACATTGGGTGGTTATCGAGAACCAATCGTTCATGATGAGAACAATTCATGCCCCGGATTGCTCGAGATCACGCATGCGGAATCAGGTTTGTTTGGTTGATTGGTGTCGTCTGCCCAATTCTGACCCGAGAAAATCTAACAATTTGATTCCAAGTAATCATGTTTCGATGACTCGGCCATATACCTGCGATAGGAAAGGACTGATCGTTTTCCAATACGACCATGCCTGCTGGAAACATCAAAGTGGTCCTTTGAAATCGACCTTGTCGTGAAGAATAGTTAGGTCTCCAGGGTTGTTCATTTCACCAAATTTCACCATTTTCAGATTTGTGGCTTCATGCTTTATCAACCTACTTGTTGGGTTGCTTCCAGCCTTATGTACTGAATCTGTCATCATTGTCAATTGCAGAGATGCTGGTCAAATGATTAGACAGTACCCTTTACCTCCCAGCTGCCAAATATGCATGGTATAAATTAGCGTGTATCTATTGCAATGGAGCTGAATAATGCAATTGATGTTAGACAGATATCACCATCATGGCCATTGATAAACATGAACTGAGAATAATAGAGGGAGATTAATTGTGTCCATTTGGATGATGATACCAGGAGTCTGTCTACTGGCTGTGGGATGTCTGGTACTTGCAGCTTAGTTTCAACTTTTTGTGCAAAAGATCCCCCAAACCCCAAATCAAGAACAAGGTTGTAAGATTCTAAGACCTGTTTGAGGGCTTAAAAAAAAATATGTCCACGACAATGGAAAAATCCTGAAGAAGCCAAAGTCTTATAATGGATCCTAGTGTATTGTTGCCTAGAGGGCCCAATTAATTTCAAAATGCACCAGCACAGAATAAGAAATTCTCGGAAATGCTGAAAGCTCCTGCTGTATATGTGAGTGGGAAGTCTAATCACTCTGGTTATCTCTGCAAAATTAGAATCCCGTCAGTTTAAAAAAACGGTGTTGGACTTGAGGGTTGAAGCCTGCAGCCATTATTGTAATTGGCTGCGTCAGCTTTCTACAGTTCTAACGATCTGTTTCAAAGCTTTCTTTTCTTCTCGCTTACGTATATCATGACCTCCAGTAGCAAATGGACAAACACATTCAATATGCAGATGGCTATGAGCAGTTACTGAAGATTGGCTATATCATGTTCCAGACTCTAAATAGGATCAGTTTCAAAGTGACGACTGTCATCGTTGATGCCTTCTACAGCTCATTGGATTGAAAGGAAGGAGGTTGGTCCAGCCTAGGGTGATTCTGGACAACTGTTGAGCTTCTCTGATCTGTGAGATCTACTTGCAACAACTGACAGGGTCAGTGGACATGGTATTCCTTTTGACTGCATACCTGATACTGGTATTCACTTGACCACTCACCATGAAACCTATGACAACTTGATCAAGCTCCTCTAAAATACAAGCTTTGCTTTTGCAATGTTTGGACTGCTCTTCCATACCGGCCACAATTTCTTAATGGTTTTCCTGTATTCGCTCTACATTTTATAGGGATAACACTACTCATGTGATAAGTCTCTGGTCATTTGCATCTGACCCTGTTTAATGCATACCAACAAAAATAAAACTGATATTTTCTTGACATATTGCTTAAGGTTTTTATCAGCTGTCATAGAAGTCTGGTGATTTAGCATAATGTTCTTGGTGGAGCAGTGACTCACATGGATCTTGGGACTCTTTGGCTGTGCAAAAACTGAGGTTTCTGTCAACTCTAATAGAAGCCTGGTGATTAGTTTAAAGGTCTTGGTGGAGCAGTAACTCACAAATTTCTCCTTTTCTCAGCACGTGCAGAAAGTGATAGCATGCACCGTGACAGAAAGTGAAAAAGCTACAGCGAGACGAACAGATGGAAGCCCTGTTGATGTGGTGGCCAGAGAACCATAAAGACAATCACAATATGAATGAGCTGGATTGAAAAGAGCATCAGAATCCATGATGATGGCTCCAGCCGAGACAACATCATCGGACGGGTTCTGATGGGGTTTGCGTGTTCCCAAGTTGTCGCTTGTGGGGATGGGAAAGAAATGGCTGACAAGGTGGCTAGTGTGGTCTGAAGGTTTGAGGTGCAGATTCATTCCAGATCGGCTATCTCTCAACGCAAGTCAAGGTGGTCAAACTTGTAGTCAGACCTTGGCAATGTTGCCTTGATAATGGTTGTACTTGAGCTACTGGGTGATTGCTCCAAAATGTGCTGTTTGATAAAACCCCATCCCTATTCCTTCAGCTACAGACCAAACACTTCTGATACTCAGATGATCATATATTCCGCAGTTGTTATTATGCAAATAATTGAAAGCAACATGCAGTTACCACTTTACTATTCCTGGGCGTCTTCATTCAATTTGTTTGGTAATGTCTAGACTGAGTTTTAATATTGTCACCTTAGCTGACTTAATATCCCACGATAGAATAGATTCTAGCACTTGTTTGATACAGGGTATCAAATCCGTTCACAATTCTACGTTTTGACTGAAAGAATTTGTTTGTATCAAAGTGTTGTTTTTCGAAGGGAAGAGAGATTTTGACAACTTTTTGACTTCTATAACCACTGCCACAAAAACGAGGCACAGTGCTTTATACATTGTTACAAATGCAATGCTGCAACAAGGTGTTTTAGAATTTCTATTATTTTTTATGGTGATTGCCTTTGCAATACATTTGGTATAAAAAATAACAATGTTTGATACTGATGGCGCTACTAATGAGAAATGTACATGTTTTTGCATACGTGATAACGTTAGAAGGACTACCCAGGTAATGATGACTTTCCCTGTGAGGTAATAGACCGAGTTATAGCTGGAGGCGCTAGCTTGTTAACTACCATGGGACTCGCTAACGGTAGTGAGCTATTGCTATTGAGACGCAACGTAATTGAGCATATTTTTTTGTAAACATAGCATTGATATGAGAACTGATGGAATAACATTCGACAGCATGCCAACAAGCCTAGTGAAAGTGGTACAGAATTGTTTGCCCAGCCTCCACCTCGAATTCCCACTCTCACTGGGCTAAATCTCATCGTAATATCGCCCATTTTGTTATACCAGTCTAAAACAGATCCAGACATGTTGAGAGCCACAAACATGACACTCATCTCTCTTTGAAAACCATCTTTGCACCCCTCCCTCCCTCCCGGAAAAACCAATTTATTTAATCCAGACATGTTTGATGTTTTCTTTCTAATACCTTTGATGTTTTTCTAAGGTATTGCTTGAGCAGACAGTTGGATGGAATGAACAATGAAAACCTTCTCAAAGAACTATTCCATCTTTTCAGCTTCCGTGAGTTTCGATGAATTTGGATGTGGTCTGGTTAGTTTAGGGAATCGTTACTGAATAGGAGGTATTGGTTGCCTTACCAGGGTGGAACTGAAATATGGAAACTGAGGCAGCCGCCAAGGTTTTGGGCAAATTGACAGCTCCACCCAAGCGGTTAGGTTGCCTTACCACGTTCTCAGATTTTAATGGTTCACTTCTATTAGATGTATTACTGACTTAAAGCTTTTTGTGATAATGTTCCCCTGTTAAGAGAATTAACGAGCAGCTTTAATGATATTGAATGCCATGGGACTTCATTAGGTTTATATCCACCTCTTGATGCGGTAAGTCACCATGAACACTCGGAAATAACGAGCTAATGCCTTGATATTCGCTATTTTTGGAACACTGCTTGATTTGACGCAATTACACTGATTGGGCGGTTTAACACATTGAAATGAATACGGCGAGTTGATGCCATCATTGTGGTACTCTCTGATGATGTGTATATATTCAAGAAAATGAATAAACCCAGGTCAAAGATTTGGGTAAGAATGTGATAAGAATCGTAGTTGAGATCTTATTCAATTTCCTCAGCATCTACATATTAAATGTGATAAAAAGCACAGAAGATGTTGTTTTAAAACCCAACTGATCACAAGAACTTCTTAAAGCCGGCAGTTGAAAGTTTATTACATTTCTTTATGAAGATATCGTAAATCCTACTGGCGCTTCATGTCCCAGTTGTGCGTTGGAATGATTATATTTCTCAGACTCGGCAATACAGACAAAGCTGTTGTCACTGTTGAGAAATTGTCAGCATCCCAGTGGAGGGTGGCTGCCACTAGCAGGTTAAGCGAAATCGATGAGAACATCATGGACTACCAGTGCATTTGATGTCATTTCTACCACATGCAGCCTCTGTAACTACACAGTCACTTTCAAAGCTGATAGAATCAGACCTGTTTAAAAACCTGAATCACTCCACTGAACCAATTTATTTTGTGATAAATTATTTCCTCGTAAATTTATCTTATTTTCTGCTCAATTTAACACTTCAAATAAAGAGATTCAATTAACTTTCCGCACATTTGTCTGTTTTCTTGTTTTAAAGGGACAACTCAGGCATGCCATAGGTTGGTTTTTCATCCAAAAACTGCATCCAGCAGGACCGTGACATCTCTGGTCAGGATGATTGAAAAATCACTGAACTGCAGAGAACAGTGCACCAGAATGAGGTGTAACTGTAGGCCTGCCTGAAATTTACAGGCCATTCTGGGAGAGATCAGTATTCATGTGATACAGGAAGTGGCGGTGCATGGTGACAAGCCAGGGTATTATCCTCCTGGCCAGGTAAATACACTGCCCAGTATGTCCCTTTAATATCAAGTCAGCCACGAAAGAATCTAGTGTACTACACTGTGTGATCTTACCAGTAACCAGTAAGGGAACATCACTCACATCTTACCAGATTTCTAATCAGACCAAAATGCTCTTTAGCTTACCTGCAAAATATAAAGTAGGGCAAACATTAGGAAAGAGTGGGTTTGATACAAAATATACAAAGTTATTAAACGAGGGAGCCAGATTTGTTGAGCCTGGAATTAAACTTGGTCTGATTGAAGTGATTCATGATGTCACCACTAATAATTCATCATCTTCTTCGTTCTCTCGCTCTTAGATGGAAAGTCCTATTTTGGTGATGAATGCTGTTGCATGTCCTAATTCGTCCTGGTCTTCATATGATTCTCTTTTAACACCTGCGTGCCGGACTTTTTTGCAGGGGTACTTTTTCCACCAAAATTTCTCTGTCATCAGCAAAGAACGCTGCAGCCAGCTAGGTCAAAAATCAAACATGACATTAGCCAGGGATGCATTTCAAACATATAACATATTAATGATGCCATCTAAATGTATTATGCTAGGAAATACCAGAACAACACCCATAAAAAAAGTTTGCCTTGAGAATGACACGAAAATAGATTTGTCTGTCTGCCAAATTGTAGATAACTGTAATTTCCATTCCAGTGAAAAACATTTGAACCCCTAGGGAAACGAAAACTAGTGCTGTGCATAATTCTACGCGATATGACTACTTTCGCAGCATTTAAAAAACATTTGAGAGTAGTCGTAGGTTATACACGTAGTGGTTTCGACGACATGTAGAACCCTGTATCTGATGAATAAAGGTCTAAACCTGTCTTGCCAGAGAGGTAATCTTCACATTGAGATATTGACACTGCTGGTCAATGAGGTGATATGTTGATCTTATGCTTGTGATTTGGACAGCAATGTTCACATAAGGAGGTAAAGTGGCCTGCAAAGGCGGTCAGGAGTAAGTATGTTTTGGCCAAGATTGGTTGTGTTCGCTACACCAGGCCAGGAATCATGTGTCTATATCACGTTAAACTCCTTCCCTACGGCACCCGGTTTATACCACAGTCCCTATGACATGTCTGCTTTGAATACTAGATCTGCTGTGGAGAATGACGGTGAGTATGATAAGTACGCAGCCGTGCATCACTCTTTAACTAATGAAGGGAACATTGTCGCTGGATTAGTTTTTGGAACAGGGCATGATGCTATCAGATTTCTCCGCCTTCCGACTGCTATTTGTATAAGCATTAGCAGATAGGAAATGGCATTCAGCTCTCAACGATATGAATCTGATTATGTTGTCAAACAAAGGTTACCTTTATGCGGCTCATCTTTATTCAATAAACCTATTACTCACCGATCTCATAGGAGATGGCAGTTATTGAAGAAAGGATAACCTGTAACCTGATTAAAGCTTTTTTGTTATCTTTGCTTTGCAATAACTGTGTTGGTTAGCATAAAATACATACTCTTCTTCTTCTTCTGCATTTGCCCTACATCGGAAGTTGCACAGGAAGCTGACAGAGGCTGCTTCTTTCTACCTTTACCCAGGTTTCTTCTTCATTTGACCCAATTCCTAGACAACGATTCACTGCAAATGGGCACAATCCGAAGGGTTTGAGATCAGAGTTGTCAAACAAACTGCTTTCTTCAGGAAACTGATTTTTTAGATGTTATTTTATATTTGCTTTTGTGAATACTGCATCGAACCGAGTCTGTCCAAAGACAACCCATCTCCTCTCCATTCAGCAATGTATTGCAAATATAATTTATTCGTGAGAAGCCATCCAGCTTCCTCACAAAGATCAATATCATAACGCTGATTGCTCACAAAACAGATACTAATTGGCAAATCAGCAGATAATTGCCCCATATTTGACTGTCACTTGTCATTGCCTTCGACTTCCGATGATGAAAAAGCTGTGGAAATGACACCTTATTAAGTAAATTTCGAAATCTGACAGACATCTTCCATCATCTTTTGTTTGATGTTGTTTGATGTTGTCATGAAATGCTCCGAAATCAAAGACGACTGCCTCACTTTGGGGAGCAATTTTATTTTATTGCCTCTGCAGTTGTCTGATAACAAAGCCAACCAGTTCGGGGGTAGATAAAAAGCAATCAGTCTTCTGTGATCGTCACATTTTAGAATGGACTCACATCTTTTAATGTGCACTGAAATCTGCTCGAGATGGTTTATGATAAGTATTTTATTCATGTTGCTTGCAAGAGTTTATTTTCCCTACTAACAGTTCAGTAACACATTTACACCAGTTTATTTTCTCTACAAACAGTTGAGTAACACATTTACATCAGTTCATTTACTCTACAAACAGTTGAGTAACACATTTATTTACACCAGTTTATTTTCTCTACAAACAGTTGAGTAACACATTTACACCAGTTTATTTTCTCTGCAAACAGTTGAGTAACACATTTACACCAGTTTATTTTTCCTCTTTGCCTTGGCTCCTTCGGATCACCTTCTTATCAGACCCCTCTGTAGCACAGCAGTTTAACACTATTGATCTTGGAGAGAAATCATGTGATCTTCAGCAGCTCGAGTCATTCATATTATACCATTTCTATGTTCCAATTAATTCTACTTCCTGAATCATTCCCAATGTTGGTTTTTGTTATTACTCAATTTATTTTGCTTCCTGAAGGCAGTAACAATTATTACTTTCCTATGATTTCACAAATTATTCCATTTCCTGATATCAACCACAATTGTTTTTGCTTAGTTTGTTTGAAAATGGCCTCCAGTCTCCAGTTTGGTATTGCCTGATTAATCCCGTCACGATATCTCCTTCCATTCATTGACTTTTATTCTTAGATAAAATGTTACCACACCCTGTTTATGTCTTGACGTGAAGTACAGTCTTGAGAAGTCCACAATTTCAATATAAAAGTTGTTGCTTTATCTTCAGAAGCCATCCATTGCTATGCACTTTCATAACACTCAGGTTGAATATGAACCAGCTTGATTTCAATTCCACTATTGGGAACAAGAGGTTTTATCTGACATGGTTTCTGAGCAATTGCTCTTTGTTGTTAGGCGCTGATACGGTCATACCATGCACTTGCTGTTGTTAGTCTTGCTCAAATTCGCTGTCAAGATGTAATCTGCTATTCTATGGCTGGCCGAAGATTCCATCTGATGAATGTCTCTTAGATGAATTCTGCTCGACTGCCATTGTGTCACGCAAATGAAATGTGAACATGTCAGTGTATTGTGCCCTATTCATGAATTGATGTCTGGGACTGCCCAAGCTGATCCCACATCTCTCCAACAAAAGTTTCTGATATGATTACAGAAATGACAGTCAATTTTTCATTCTATTCTACACGTGTAATGTGTCTGGAGAATCACATGAATATATATGACTTGCCACTGTTGTTCAAGGCCCGAAATCAGTCTTCGCAGTGCCGATAGATAGATTTTCCCATTTGCTGATTGACATCAAACAGTATCTTGTGAAGTCTGCAGCTTCATCACAGAAGTTATCAATATGCGTTTGCTGGAGCCTGAAGCTGTGACACCATTTGTTCCTTCATTCCATGGTAACTACTGACAACTGACAAGTCTGATTCAATTCCAAAGAATAACTGTTCATTTTAATAATACGTTTGCTATAAAATTAGCTAACTCAGGTATGGATTTTTTTTCATTTATGCTTTGAGCTGACTCTAAATTCAACTTCCTTGTGACTTTTTGATGACATTATGTACTAATAAAAGAGGCTTCATCCATTAATTATCTCTTCTAAAATAACTTTCCCATTTCAAACAAAATATTCATATTTGCCAACCCTCTTATGTTACTGGTAACCATCCAATTTCCAATGAAGTGAAAGTTATTATTACTATTGCGTGATTGCCAAATTGTCCAATATCAGTGACAATACCAATAAAATGCTTTATCTCCCTGTAAAACCACAAATCTACAATATAATGTCAGCGCTTATACTATTAGTCAATATTGATCCTTCCCGAGACTGCTTTATCTCTTATTGGCGTCGTAGGGGGGGATCGGATTGAGTTATCTCAGCAGTATCGTGGCTGTCCTAGTCAAGCCGTCAGGTATATCGGTATTGTCCTCTCTGTATGTTCCTGTGACCTGCAGTTACAATGGTATGGATCATGCTGTTTTGCTCAAAGTGCTGTTCTGATGCGCGCTCAGTGGTGAAATTACATCTATCGCTGTAGGCCTACACCAATTCTTGGATATATGATTAAGTGTCATCACCTTTCTATCGCTGTAGGCCGACTCAATTTTAAGATTGGAACATCAACTACTTAGTATCACAATCAAGACATAACCACACTGTAGTTCACTTGCAAACCATCGAAGTCTTATCATGTTTGTCTGTTGCTATACTTCAATGACACTTTGTCTAACCGACCATAGATATACGTGACCAAACTTGTTCAAATCTATCACCTAAATGAAATATTCATCATCTTGCTAGAAGGATTATTCAGAGGCAGAGCGAGCGATAACTTATGTGGCTTCCCATGTTTTGTCAGGCACATCTTTTGGTATCCTTATACGCTTTATCAATAACATGGCCTGAGCAAAAAAGATGGATCGCATCCCATGGGGACCCCATGTAAAGCCAAGAGCCGTGATGAAAATGATAATTTTTTTGCACTATTTTGTACCCAATCTATGTCACTATAAATCAAAGTGAATCTGCGCCTACCATGATGATATAGGTTCAAAGTGAGCCGATTTTTCTTCCATGTTATTTCTTTCAATACTCAGTCACCCATTGGATTTTTTCAGTAATGCAGTTGATACAAGTATATGAAGCCGTTTCTATTTTCATCTCAAATATCACTTGTAGGATTATTTTAATCGCCACTGATCACTGGCGATTTCATTTGGTTGAGGACGATATTAAAGGGGAATGCTGTTCGTAATTGGTGGTCCAAGAAAATCGAAATGCTGTTACACACAATGCCAGGCAAAGGGAAAATTTTTGGTCCTCATGTAATAGAATTTCAGTTTCATTGTGCTTGTGTACTGTTGGTAAAGAAATAAAAGAAGTAATATTATCACACGAATTCCAGTCAATTTCTTGGTGATCTGTGTTATCTATCTCAGATATATATCTCAGGCAGATCCAGAAGAGATTATTATGGTGCACTACTCTCTCATTGGCCGAAAGTCATTTCTGCAGGTAACAATGTAGAGCGACGGTAAAATACACAGGCCCGTTGCAGTGGAAAACAGAAATTCTATTGTGCAAGGGAAAACCTTTCAGGGCCACCCTGTAGAGTTTCGTGATTTTCCTCATCAGCCTCGGGAAGGCTAATGATTAAGACGGTACCCCAAGCTGGCGCCACCTGAGCTAAAAAAGTGGAACTACGCGATTTCTTAAAATTAAAAATTACCGGCATCTCAGGGTTGAACGGGGGACGAGTCATTCCATGAACCCCAAACATGGTGCTGACGATCGTTGCCGATCACAGCTTATCTTTATTCCAACCTACATTACTCCTGTGGTGACGTTTCATGTGCGTACTATGTAGTATAGGTGGCCAACGGCAGGGGAGCCAGGAGCGGGCTCGGGACACAATTAAATCTGCGATAGGGTCCGCGTAAATTCCGTATACATACATTTTCGTGATTTAAAAAAAATAGATGCTGGTTGTTTCATCAAACTTTGCAGAAGTGTAGTCCTATATCATGTCGATGTCATAAGTGAATTTGAAAAAGTTCCAATGATTCTAAATCATTCTATAAGTGTTTTCATGAGACATGTCAGAATTTGACACAATACGGGGCCGTGTTAACATGCTGCCTGTGAGAGAATATCTAGAAAAAGATCGCGTTCCTATTTCAAAATCGACCTAAATTCTGTTACTTGATATCATTTTAATCAAGCCCAAAATGTCTACTTTAATTGTCACTTGTCATCCAGCTTGAGGCTTCCTTGGGTAGAACCATAATTAGTCAGTGTAATTATTCGGCAATTTTGTTTAGCTGACTCAGCGATTAATGAGGTAATCCCTGTCTATCAATTAACAAACAAGCCCTTACGAAAAAGATATCAGATTTACCATGCGCACCATGATTTTCCCTTCAAATTTCTTGGCAGAAGTGCTTACATATTCCTTACCTATATAAGCTGGCACAATGTATTTAAAACATGGATTCCCTCAGACTTGGGCCTCTATCCCTCCGATTGACCTGGTCCCATTATAGGTTCAGTATGTTTCAACGATTACATTGTGGTCAGTGCTTAAAAGAAAACATCATGCAAAAAAAGCTTCCAGTGGTCCAATTTATACATTCACTGTACATTGCAACAACACTGCTCATTACCGGTAGTTCTCCCTTACAGACGAGATAAGGCGTCGGGATGTCGTTCGGATTGTCATGCCATCGTATATTGCCAATTACTTTTTCAGGAATGCCTCTAGGTGCTTAGAATTCAAGGCGAGATAGTGTGCATTGTGATTAGAAAGATGCATCTCTTTTTGTTGGAGGCTAACGAGAAGATGGAAGATGAAGGATCTGAGGTTTGCTGATGGTGTTCATTGAAGTTGATCTGATGCTGGTACAGAACCTTCAACAACTGATGATACCACTGACCTGAGTTCAGGACTTTCCTAGAGTATTGGTCTACCCTGCCACTTCATTTCTGCCACGTAAGGCAGCTGTGAGGTTTGCTGTGGATTTTCGATGCTGGTACAGAAGCCCCTGATGACACCAGTGACTTCAGTTTAAGCCTCTTCGCTGATATCATGTGAAATAGCTGGCAGGGAAAAGGCTTGCAGGTTGCATTATTTGTTCAATTAAGTCAAGATGACACTGCTGACAGACTCGCCATTAAACAGCCACTTCATCCAATACCGATACCGGTTGCGGTAAGATGCCAGCGAGAAATTTATTTTCAGCCGTGCGGGCTCATCTCACAAGCTCATTGGTGCCAAGAAGGAGGATGAATTGCATTTAGCCCTGCTGTTCCTATCGCGTCTCTGATGTGACCCAGCAGAGAAACTTTTCCTTTCCATGCCCTTTCTATGCTAGATGAGCAGTATGTACTGAAGGGCTACGTGTTTATTCCTTTCAACAAAGTGGTTAATGAGATGGTCGCTGATATTCTTCTCCCTCTTCCTCAACCTTTGATGATGACGCTGCCGCTGTTGGCATTATTCTGTTCTCCATTCTCTCGCCTCATTGTGCATTAAAGTGCGAAGTATGCGCTGGCCTTGCAGTTTGTTGTTTTTGCCCCATAGCTATGGTATGACATGCTGGTGAAGATGTTGATATCATATCATAAATACATAACTGTTTTGGAGATAGTCTGGTCTGTTGTTCAAAGTACAAATGTAGCTTCCATGTTGGTCATCGTCTTGATTTGTTTGTGCCCCCAGAAGCACGTTAAACTGAGAAGTGGTTCTCTGTGAATTCCTAACGATAATTCTTGTGTGTCCAGTGCCCAAGGATGTAGATAACGAGACGTATACATCAAACGAATCCATGGCAATACCTTATTTGGTTCATATTTCATCAATGCCAGGATAACACTGGCATATATATCATCATCATTGGCTCTTTAATATGACAAGAGCCGTGTACAACTCATTAATAGTCTCGCCACCATGTTGTTACTTACTATAATCGTGTCTACGTCTTTTATCTTGGTGCAGGTATCTGTGGAACGAAGATTTTCTTTGTCCGGACAACCGTTGATGGTACTCAGGAAGCAGAGAATGGTAGACGACAGATCATCCTGACACTAGTGGTTTTCAAAATATCAGGTTAAGGAGCAACTACTTTTGCGGAAACGTTTGTTTTTTGTGAAATAAGCACCTTACCTATCACGATGAGCATTTTTATTCCACCCCGAAATGTTTTCATGAAACAGCCCTTTTCTTGGTTTGGCCCATGGCCTTAAGGTTTTCAATCCTTAGTCTGTCGAACCCCCCATTTCCCGCCAAGCATTGGAAAGCGACAGCCATCATTCATTATCGTGGACAGTGAGAGTATCGGTCGTAATTGCGATCAGCAACGAGACACTCCCAAGGGTATAATTGTCTTCAGGCCATCACTTGTCAGACACTATTTCCTTTCCCTATAAGTCTGCCAACTCGTTAGTGGAGTAAGTGAGTAAAGGTGATGGAGTTTTTCAGTGCAGACAACCAAGGGTCAGCCTTGATGAGCATTGGCCTGTGAGGCATGGTCCATAACCATCGTTCTCGTCAAAATCAGTCTTGGGTAAGGACACTACTAGCTTCATGAAGATGACTGGTATCAAGTACTGTAGGAGGAAATCGGAGACCCTATGATGTCAAAGAGAGTTACCCTCTCAGCTATCACATGATGATTTGATTTAATGACCACGTAGGTAACATATGCAGTCATTAATCAGTACATCAGTCTCTGCCACTCAAACTCAAAATGGCCAAAGACGCATGGATTGATATTGCAAGAAAACCTAACAATGAACCATCACAGTCACCGGGCAAATCCAAATACAGACCATTCCATACATCTATGTCCTCCCAATACCACTCCCAATACACTGGCCATTAGTAATGCTTTCAGCGGTAATAACTATTTCTCACACCTAATAAGAACGCTTTTGGGTGACAATGAGCGTAACATTATCTCTTAGTACACCTCCAACAACCCTTGTAAAGAGAGAGTGGCCACCTGATTGAGGTCCAGCAGCTCCAGTAATGGTCTTAGGTTCGGATGATGAAATTAGTCTGGGAGTGAGTAAGCTAGGTTGAAATGAGATGACATTGTTGGCTAGTTTGTGGCGGAGCAGTGATGACTGGGACCTGAGCTTGGTAAAATGGTACAAGAGTTGTCGAAGAGGAGGTTGGATGAGGCAGACATGATATGATGACATTGCCACAACGCCCTCACCTGGGCCTCCGCGGATAACTTTCGATTATTTTCAATAGTTCTATACAAAGCTTGCGATCAGCGCTTTCAGATGGTTACATTTCTGTCAAGCATTTATGTATCCTGTGGATAACTGAAAAGATCAGACACCGTGCATCAGGAGAGACGTGGCACTGGATGGTACACAGGCCCTGTTCCCTCCAAGAAACATCATCAAAGCAGAATCCGCAGTCTTCTCCTTCTCATACAGTTCTTATATGGTTGGAGTCATAAGCCTTAATATGGGCGCATTCGAACCTGAGCCCCAAGCTGTCTCCCTCCTAACCTTCCATCATCCAGGAGCAAAGGTTAACTCATTTGCTTTAATCTCGGAGCATTTTCCTTCGCAATGAAGATGTTGAAGAAAAATGTTATGAGCTTCAACAATAACACTCAGACCCACTCAGACCCACTTTGGAAAGGGAATTAAGAAACCTGATAACACTATTGATTTGCTAATGGAACAGCTGTCCTTGTTGAAAGCATTTATGATGTAACTGTACTTAGGGGCAACTGTTTTAACCGGTTATTTCTTCGTTTACGTAATGGTCTGTGAGAAAACAAAATCCTCGAGTGACAAATCGTGGTCGGCCCTGCAGAATCTGGGCTGCTTTGAATTGGAACAACCTGTCCATCGCTCATCAGAGTGACAATAATAAGGATGATAAAATCGCGATTATCATGATCAGCGACATGAAAACTGTAATGGTTAGAACATTTCGGGTGATGTCCAGACGGGCAAATTGGCTCATTCCCGACAGATTAGTACTAATCATATTCACAATACCATTTACCGGTTCTCATAACTATCAGTTAGCCTCATAAAGAATTCAGGGCTGATGGTCTAATGATGAAAATTGTAGCAATTAATAGTGTGGGGATGACCTATGGAGAGACTCTTAATTGATTTTGGCTGGTTCTTGTCCAATTGGAGCAACAAAACAACAAATTAATATTATGGTCTCACCATTCTCTATCATAATGATGAAAATTGATGCAATTATGTAAAGGTGTGTTCTACTCGAAAGTTAATGATTTGATTTTGGCCAATTTCTACCAATTACAATTGTTATGATTCACTTAAGATTTGATTCCAAGGACAGCGTTGTCATAACGAGGGTGCTTTTTATTCTTCATATCATGTTGCTGTTGGAGTCGAAGTCTTTACGACTCGTCAGTAACATCAGCATCGAGGGTAAAAGGTGATCAGTTTCATCGTAGTGGATACAATTTTTTTCAGTGTAGTTGATCTGAATGGTGTCATTTGCCAGATTGTTAGTTAATGTTGCATCGTTAAACTTCAGGCTTTTGATTTGATAGATAATTACATAATTATCTGTCTTTTTATTCATGAAATTGGTCATTTTTGAAGCAATCATCTACGGATCAAGTTGAATCCCACTCACATCGGAACAAATAAAGTAATTTTGGCATCATCAATCTCCAATCATTAAACTGGAAGAAATATAAAAAGAAGTGCAAATAGTGTTGGCAATCGTCTTGATAATTCCGCGCATCGACAAAACGTGGACTATTGATTAAGTAATGTCCCCATTGGACATCTTGCCTGAGCTGGCAATGTTGATGTGACCATATTTGATGTGATGGTGTGATGACCCTCAGAACTGTCAACAGATAATCAGATTATGTAGCCAGAATAGTCCGACTCCATTGAGGCAGATGACCGATGATGAAGTGGGTACTTCTAAAATCAGGAATGCGATGAAGAAGCATTCATCTTATTTAGCTTGTCAATGTTCTGTGGTGTTGGAATATAGTAAGTTACTTGTGAAAAGTAACATTCCTTATTGCCTGCAGCCGAGCAGGACACAACAGAGGCCCATCACATCATGACTCCAGGTGAAATTTCAGTCCAAAACTTTTCAGTACTTTGCATTTCGATTCATCTTGGCGTGTGATAGTTGAGTTAGATAGTTTTCATCAGAAAACAATCAATGCTTGAAACACGATTTGCCATCTGTAGTTAGACATGCAATAACGAGATCAGTCAAGGGCTATTGGACCCCAGACGCCAACTTTCTACAGCAATGGACCACAACAATCGCTGCATCTCATTCTCTTATGATATAAGATCGATGGTGGAGCCCTGTGGATTTGTTGATTGAACAGTTTATCTTTACAATGTCTTTCTCGAGGTTATTCGGTTAAGGCATTCGAGATCGGATGGAGCTATTCATGTAGAAAATTGCAACCTTGAACGATTTATTAAAAGCTCTGCCTCTAGACATTAGCGAGGATTAGCACAATTCCAACTGCCACTCCGACTGAAACTCCGACAATTTTGAACTGACTGAAGGATGCCAAAATTTCTAAGTACAAATATTTTTTTCATTTTTTTTTTCTGCTAAAAATGAACCAACATCATCAGTCCCAAAACTTTTTTGTCTCTGAAAATTTTTAAAAATTTTAAACTTATGAAAGGATTAGGGTTAGAAAATTTTTCAAAGTCCAAATATTGTTTTAACTTTTTTTTTCTGCTCAAAATGGACCAACATCATCAGTCCCAAAACTTTTTTGACTCTGAACATTTTTCAAAATTTTGAACTGACTGAATAATGAAAAATTTTCTAAGTCCAAATGTTTTTTTCACCTTTTTTTTCTGCTCAAAATGAACCAACAACATCAGTCCCAAAACCTATCAATGCCATTACCATTAGCTCCGGCTTATCTTTCTTTGACATTGCGGCTTCAGACTCTTGCGGCACCCTTGGGTATCAGTACGTATCATGATTATAACAACGCAATTATGTGCCAATTTGTTAAATTAGTTTCTGTGCCGAGATGTGATCCACCACCTTCTTTAGATGAAAATGTTGCAAGGCTAGGTAAGTTTGGTCATCTTGGACTTGAAGGAGAGAAAATGGGAGGGCTGCAATTATTTTCGGGTCCAATGAAATGTTAGTTTGAGGCGTTCATATGGTATTGCTCTCTTCAGCCTCTCACCTTTGAGCCCCTTAGACATTGGGATATTTATGTAAGCAGAAACTATTGTAAGGCAAGGAACACTGCTTCTTGACAAAACTATATTCGATGAGTAACTTCCTTAGAAATGTGATCGATTTGCAACGTGATGATCCAGACCATCATTTTACCATCAAATCAGCGTTCCATTGATTTGATGGCTATTTCATTATTTTTCTCCTGTCCTCAAGTATCAACACATATCACAGGTGCAGTCATTCTTCAGTGTTGAGCATGTTTAGGAAAATATGGGTTTCAGATAATAGCTTTGAAATAAATGTTTAGCAATTTCATTCCTGATTGATGATTCAGGTAATCCTTTTACCGTTGCTGGCCTTTCCTTTGATACAATGACTTTGCCATAAGTTTTCTATGCGAAAATCAGTGCGTATTAGGTCCTCAGACTGTGATTGACTTTTGATGAGGAAAGGCTGAGTTTAGATGGTCTGAGATTTTGAAGGAAAATCCATCTTGGGACTGAACCCCCAATGATCAATTCACGATCAATCCCTTTTCCTTTGATACAATAAGAATTCCATAAGTTTTTTCATATTTTCAAGCCTTAAAAGATATTGGTGTATAGACTGTAGAGTGTATGACGTACTGATGCGTATGCCTGCAGGGGAGGGGTGATTAAAGAATTGGTGGTTATTAGGTGTTTAAACATCAAAGCAAAGTATGGCCGTACTGCCACCAAAAAACCACAACAAACTGAACATAACCGCTTCCATATAACACAGAATCAGCTTCACACACAGCATCTTAATTAACTGATAATCTGTGAAGTCAATTGCTTCGGTTAAATCCCTCAGCAAATCCCATCCATCAGAGCGACTGTCAATGTAACGGCAGAAGGTTTAGTCGAAATTACTGATTTAAACGCCAATCAGTCATTAAAGTCGCTGTGCTGGATTTAACATATTGCTGGTTATTTGGTATTTAAGCAGTGAATATCTAAAGTAACTCTATAACATGTGTACTGCTGGTTCGTTGCTCTAAGTAAGCCTTCATGGCAGTCTGCAACAAATCCAAAGCCTTTTAGCTGAAGTAATAATCTTTGGTAGCGTATTAAGCAAACTTCATTATGGAGACAGTTGTTGATCTGGGGAAGCACAAAAATGCTCCTATGAGGTTGAAGTATTACCTTAACCCTTTATTCACTGGAAGCGCTGTTATCACCAAGTTTTAGGAGCTTTACGTAGTTATTAAGTTGACCACTCTCATGGTCTTCTGATTGGGCTCAGTTTTTAGTTGCATGACCCTTACGAGCATGTGCTGTCGGTCCGCTAGCAAGGCAGGGTTTGTTAACACTAAACCACCAAATGTTGATGCTGGTTGGTAAACCAGAGGCAAGACAGCAAGAATTAACATACAGGGTGCAAAAAAAATCTTGGTACTTTTAAATGGTTTGGTTAATATGTCGACCCTCTCCATACCACTGCTCAGTGTTCCTGGCCAATCAAAATGCAAACCATGCCACAAGCACATTGGCCAATAATTGCGTGCCATGACTTGCCATCACATCTTTTTTATAGCGAACGGAATATGACCATTCTGGACATTTTCTGGTTGCGCATTTGCTTAATGGGGCTTCCCTTGTCGTCATTAGTGTGGCGGAAGCCTTACTTTGCTTTGCTATCAATTATCACAAAAATTACCTTTTGCTCTGATAATTTTTTTTGTAAAACACCTACTTGACATTCCATACACGGCCGTTCATCATTGAGATTAGCTCAATGGGCCTATTTGTTTCATCGCTGCCACACTGGGGACAGGCGTTAAGCATGCTATCTATTTATGTTCTATAAAACGTCCATTGATTCATCTCGTTCTTCGTGTAGCCCCCACAGGAATTCACAAGATGAATATAAAACAACAAGTGAATACTAAAGCAGAATTTTTTTGAGCATGGATGTTGATTAGTGAATAAAATCAGTTTTTGGACTAACCCACCTTCAGGCCCCCACTTATCGCTTTATTATGGCAGTATCCTTTGACATCAAATCTTTCACACGATATCAGCACTCTTGGCTTATAATACAACTTTTAACAACGAGTCCTACAAATCTCAGGTCCCATAAAAGTCACCGAGTATTTTTCACTCATCCTACATAAGCGTAACATTTTGTATTATTGCATGTATTGTGAGTTGTCATGCTAGCATGGTAACAGATCATCGTCAGAATGCTTAAACATCAACCATTGTAATGCTTCCACCAAGTTTTTTACAGGGTCATACAAATCCATGAAAGTCACCTTTGCCAGCGAACTGCAGCCTATGTCGGCGTAATATCTTACAGCCAGGCAGTCTGACTGCACTTTGGGATTATCTTTTTGGTATTGACGGATTGTCATGACATATCATAGCAGCTAATCCATCACTGTAGGAGCATCCGACTTCAGTCTTCTTGGTTGTCACGATTCAAAACTTCTTGTATTGCCATTTTCATTGCAGCTTACTTGGGCGTGATGGCAGAATGCTATGAGCTTCAATGTTTCATTGGTTGTCGTAATGGAAATCCTCTTGGATTACTCTGTAGGCCGTCCTCAAAATTTACCTTTGCAGTATTCCCTTCAGTCGTGCTGATTGTGATGGTAATGTGACCGTTCTCTCAGATGAGGATTTGGCAGTGACGGGTTATCGAATGTCAGCAGCGATGCCCATCATTTCATTGCATTCATTGCATTCACCATTTCGACTCCAACCAACATGGGTACAATATCAGATCGTCAAAAGAACATGACCTGTTCTCTTGCATCCATCTCAGATTTCTCTTCTGTCTGGGGTGGCGGGCTCTGCAGAACACACTATCCCACATCTAGAAGACAGTGGACATCTTCTCCTTATGTCTTATTGTTATTGCTAGTATTCATTAGATGATAAGGTTGAACATCTTGACTGACCAAGTAATTCTTCCAAGAGCAAAAAACACAGTGAAAAAAATCTCGGTGGTCAAATTTGATATGGCCGGATGTAGGTCTATAGGTCATTGTACTTTGGTCATTGTGGTGAGGAATCCAATATCCCAGCATTCAGAGAGGGGAACTAGCAAAAGGTTTCATTCCTTGAAGATGGCTTTTGCCATTGATTATTCCGGATGGACACCAGGAAAAAAAACCCAACTCCACATTAACAAAGCTGCAAAAAAGTACTGGTAGTCGATGTGTATATTCACACTGATTGATGCATCTTCATTCAGTCTATGGTGGTCTCATCCCTGAAGCATCTCATGCTGTACCCACAAGTCGGGTGTTGCTAAAGTACGTCTCGAAGCAACCCACATAAAGGCTTTCATGGCAGACTTTTACCAAGCCGAGTTTTATCATTATCCACTCTGCCCGAAAGCTAGACAAGACAGCCATTCTGATCCTTGCTTGATTCATAAGTTCTGTACGTCGCTTGACATTTTGAACGCATCTCTATTCAGGTACATGAAACTGTGATTTAGTTTACTCTCTGTGTTGTGTATTGCTGGATTTCTATTGTTCTGACCCACAATTTAATACAAATAGCGTGCCACTTTCATACAATCATACACCATATTGCATCTCAGTTTCAGTCATCCTTCATTTATATTTCTCTCCATCGTGTTGAAATGAATGTAACAGCAGGAGACGCACATAATGTTACAATTTTGCAGGATATACCTACAATGCATTAAATGGTAATCCCAATGGCTGTATATATTGCTTTGTTGGGTGCCGTTCGCGTTGAGTTATCAGCCATTTAGATTTTCATCTGTGCAATAAACCAGCAATATTTCATTGATACTTATCCTCGTTGCTAAATTTAGATTCTAAATGTTGTTTGTCACTTTCGAAAAGTATTGTCGAGTAAGAAAATTGTGGAGTTATTACAGACGAAAGAGAATAAGTATTATACGACATAGAAGTGCAAGGTGTTTCTTCAGAGAGTTCTGAAGGAAGTGATATATTGGCTTCAGACCTGCTCCCGGATGAAGAATAGAGAAGAAGACCGACCACAAAGCTCTGGGGCTCTGTGGTGGAACTCTCTTGGACAGCCGACTTCAGTACCGGAAACTGACTGTGTGACTGTCCAGGTTGCATTTAAAAAATTCTGAATGGGTGGGGTCTTAGTTTTGTAGACACCCGTGATTCGCCTCATTATTTTCAGACAGATATGATTATCCATCAGACATTATGTTGTAGTTTCTAACAACCATAGTAATCGCTTATATAAAACTGCCTCATTTTATATTAGGTGGTTTGTACAGGTGTGCCCTATTTCAGTCTCAATCACAATATTATATCAGCAGGTATATATTAATATCTCAGACAGCTTTCATTTCTAATGAAAATATTGACAATGATCACCCCTTCACCCTGCTTGGTGATTCAAAAGCATTCTTATAAATCGTTGTGTCAAAATGTTAACTAATGGTACCATCAAAGAGTTCAGATCATTTCATCCTTCAAGTATCGTTATACATTGATGACACAACAATGCCTTTAAACCAGTGCTGTAAATGAATTCATCCTTAATTAATTACCACTACCCGAAGACATTGCCGAGAGCTTTTCAATGAATGGCCAAGTCAGTAGGTTTGACGATTGTCAAAATCTTGGGAAAGGTTTGTTCCGGGGCTTTGCTACAACAAAAAATGTCATTTTAGTAGTTTTCAGCCAATGTGAAGACGAAAAGGCCTGCTACAGGAGGATCGTCATTTTATGTTTTTTGTTTATTCTATGACATCAATACTACAACATCGCCTACCTGTGAAAAGTAATGCCCTAATCTCGTCCTTTGGCAAGTTACAGACCAACTCAAATGCCTCCAACATACAGTCGGGGTGTTTCCGACCCCCGGATGCACAAATAGCGTACTGTTGCTGAATCTGTAGATTCTTTATTATGTAACACCTGTCTAACTCGCCGATATCGGGATAATCATATGCCCCATAATCCTCCATGGTAATCCCTGTGTGTGTGTTGTGTAACTCCCTCCAGTCTCCTCCACGCCTGATCACGACTCATTGGAAAATGATTCCCAAATGATAGTTCGGCGAGCGTGTTCAATAAGCTGGCGAGCGAGGTTGCAATTGATGCGATTTGAGACGCACAATCAGATGATGGATGGGGTTCCCGAGATGTGGGGGAGGGTTTTCCTTGAGGTAGGACAGCTGAAATATGGGGTTATTGTGCAATATGGCACCAGCTAAGTAGGGTATGTTTGGAAGAATATGAGGGACATTACACAACTTGACCAGGCATTAGTTTCAGGGGAGGGCAGGGCGGCCACTGGACTGACGTTGGGCTTGTCTTAGAATAAGGCGAGGGTACAGCCACACGAGGTGATGTAGAGGTTGTGATAGGAATTGAGAGATGTGTAATGTTCGATGATTGATATTGGTTTAGGTGTTGGGGAGGGTGGTTAGGGCTTGATTGAGGTATTGAAAACAGTTTGGGGGGAGTGGACCGTTAGTGGCAATCAGCAGGCTACGCTAACCATCCTGATGGAATTGTGGTTTCATAGACTGATCTTGGAGTGTATTCGAGGGAAAAGTTGTAAATTTCTAAGAGAGTCAATTCCTTGTATTTGATCCTATGCAACTTAAGAAGCCAGTGGGGTGCTGAATATGACTATGCGATTTGTAATGGTGATATCAATGGATTGGATTGTGTGGATGTGACATGTGTTCTACCGAGGATGTGACATGTGTTCTGTGGTGACAGATGGCAACGTGCATAACACAACAGGCAGCTACAATTGCATGTACGTATTTAAAGGCCAACGCTGATAGAAATTCACAATCAGAATTAAAATTTCCAATTACGTGAATGCATACTGAATATAAATTTTCAACGTTGTCGTTTCGAGATACTATACAAATACTATAGGAAGAAAGATTCAGGAAATGTGCATGCATGGTGATGATGGAACTACGGCATTGTATATAGATGCATTGACACGATATATAGGACAGGAATTGTCCATGGAGTTGAAATATTTCCCATATAGAAATGTACTAGGGCTATATTGAAAAGTTGACAGACTATTTTAGTTAGATTGTGCATTGCATTGTCACCCACCTGTGAATTCGGATTACTCATACGCTTCCATTTTAATCCCTATATGTAGGCTTTACAAGGTGGCCAATAAGCTCATTTTTGGAATACCACTGACTATCCGCCTACTTACCAGATCAGATCCAAGTTATCATAATATAAGTGCTCAAGCAGGAGACAATTAAGTTTGCCAAAAAAACATGGAAGTCAAAAACAGGATAATGGCATCGAGAAGTCTAGTTAACTTATCGGAGTGACTGATTTAGATAAGCGGTGCTGATAAGGTCTTTACCGTAACTGAAGGTACCAAAAACTCCATAACCTTTAATGAGAAGGACTGGTACTTCCCGAGATGAAATTTCCCTTTAGCTCAGTCTGGGTCTTAGCACTTTTCCTCTGTTACACCTAGATTTGAAAAAATCAAACTTCCAAATTATTTTGTGCCTTTTCCGTAAATTTTTACTTATGAAGCAGACTAAATTTGAGTTTGATGTAGCAATAGGAAACGCCTTCCGAATCAGACTTTCGTTTTATTCATTGATATACACAAATAATCGATAGCTCTTACACCAACATAAACACCGACTTCAAAGAATAGAAGAAAATAAAAAAAGTTATTCTTTTTCAATTAGAGGGAAAAAATCTAAGAACATAACGTACCTGTGCTTAGCATAGAATTTAACTGTTCTTGGGGCACATTGCAAACAATTGACAATGCTTCCAACATGCACTCAGAGCGATAATTTTTCGCCCCACCGGCGCACATTGCATACTGCCGTTGAATCTGTGGTTGCTTATGTATAAAACAAAAATCGAGCTCGCCGAATTCCCCATCATAGTCTTTTCCTGCCATAATCCTAACCCCGAGATAATCCTAAAGAGTTAATCCAAAGAAAGTAATGTATTCCGGAGTGTATTTCCAGCAGAAATGGATGAGTATCTCCTGCCAGCTTGTCAATTTCTACCCTGACATCTGATGGCAGTTTAAGGAACGAAGCAGCTGTACCTGGCCTATTACTTTTCATCGATGTGGAGAGTGTGCGAGGCTAGGATTTCTTGTTTAGAATCATATTGCAGATTTCATTCCTCTTTGTAAAATCTATTTGAAGAGGAGTGACCATATTCAGAATTTTCTAGACTGATGGGACTTCATGTTCTATTTCATTACTGAGTTCAGGTCGTTGCTTTAGAGTTTCCCCTGATTCATTTGACTGAGTTTGAAAACCAGCTCTTGTTTGACATCTTAAAATAAACCAAATTTAGAATATTGTCGTTCCACTTCAGGCAACTGTCACCATAATGATAACCAGTTCCCTTCATGACTACCAATTGCCGCTGGTGTGACTCTCGTCTATTGTCTCTGATGACGGCAAAGCTTGAGTTGGCAATAGAGATATTGTTCTTTCATCATCTGTGTACACGTGTAGCTTTAGTTGAATAATGCACAATGGGCGAGTCTGTCTCTTAGGGCAAGAAATCATCAGAAGGCCTATTTTATGTTCGTTATAAGAGAATGGTTTCCATTCTCATCCCAAGCCGCTCCTTTTGTCTTCCGCAGGTGCGGCACATTTAAGACGACAACATTCGTAGTAACAAAGCATTACGTGGGCGTTGCATTGGATCTCTACCACAGAGTTTTATAATGGTTACCAGAGAAAACTATAGAGACTGGAGGGCAATAGTTACTGAAAGTATGATTTTCTTGGCAACTGGCATCCTGAGCAAATCTGGGGTTAATGTTGGCTTCTCCACCCAGGGCACAAACTCCTTAGACTATTCCCCTCTTTGGCTGAACGATACGGAGCAAAGCTACAACGCCGGCAACATCTCATCAGTTTGATATCACAACAATGTAATTGTAGCTTCTATTGGTATAATGGTGATGTGCTTTTGAAATCCATTACCCCCAGTGCAACACTGGAAAGCGAGGCATCTTCGGCAGGCACCGCAGGGGGCACTGCTAGTGAAAGCCTCCAGAGATCAGAACATGTAGCAGTCGGGCCAAGAAGTCTGACTACCAGTCAACTACTGGAATCCGCACTATATTCGTAAGGACTTCATTTAAAACGTGGTGTTGCAAATATAAGTTGACCAAACTATTTGTGTCTTTAAAAATAAGCAACGCCAACATGTCGCTCTAATTTCTTCTGTTGGTCATGAGGTTGGCCTCAAAATACATTCTTAAATTTCTCAAAATGTTTTCTAATTTGAGATCTCGAGTTTGAGATTTCAATGAGATTGATATTGAAATATCAAATTTGAATAAATAAGTTACAGCATCAAATTGGGAAACCAAATATTTTAGAATATATTTGGAAACCGACTTGATGATAAACTTAGAGCGACATGTTGGTGTTGGCTGTTTTAAGAGGTACAGCCATCTTGAATTAGAGACAATTCAAAGGTGGTTTCATAATGAGAAAACCACTCCGAGAGATGGAGGTCCCTATACTCAGTTTCTTTGCATGCGTGTATTGTAGGTCATGGGTGATACTCCTTCTGCCTTGACTGTGATAAGTATTCATTGAATCAATTTCTTTTAGTCTCTAATCCACGGATGTCCTGCTTTATCATGGACATTAATAACTTTACGGGTACACATGCGTGGATAGTTATGGCCAGAAATAAATTGAAAGGGCAATCTTTATTTCGAAATGACTGCATGAAGCTCACAAGGTGACAGATTGTTGCATCAACCAAGGATTGCCTGGCCATTAAACATATTTTTTTGGGGAAAGCTGAACCAAAACTGAGCTGCAATAATCTCAACATCATTGGCCAAGTTTGATGTTGTCTCTTGAAGTTTTTTCTTGGGGATCTGAGCAATCCATAATGTCAGCTTAAATGGACACATTACCAAGCTTTTCACGTATGACACGATATGAGACTTTGTGCAGTGTTTCCCGCCAAAAAACTCAAGAAATCAGAATAAGCCATTATGCTGGTAACTCTTCCCCTAATGGTGACATTGCATAATTCATTGTTGAGCACGCTAATGGACCATTTGCAAGATCCACCGTGATTTAAAAATTAAGGGCTGAAACTAAAAGCTTTGCCTTGCTGTCCTATTGTGCTTTATTAATGGGGCTTTGACGAGATTGATTATCCAGAGAATTTGTTAGATGAGTTGTCTTGTGTTACTGGAGAGGATAAAGGGTCTGAAAGTGTATGTTCAATTCTACAAAAGATTTTTGGTGCAGCGACCTGTAAGATTTATCTTAAGAGAAAAATTTCTCACCTGCCTGGCTTGTCACAAATGACAGTTCCATTTATTCTTGCCTGGTGGTGGGGGCTCTGTGACCATCTTGTTTTCCAAGAACACCCAAGCAGAACTGTTGCAATTGCAGCCGGTTATTGAATGCCATTAATGTAATTGTGTCTTCGCAATTTTATCTTTGAATGATTTGAATATTGTTCTCTATTTTCAGGTAAGTATTTATCAACTTCTGTAGGATAAGGTAGGTAGGATAAGGTACGTAGGATTAGAATTTTGGTAGTATTCATTTTATTAAGCTCACCTTTACGTCTGTAGTCGTCGTCCGTCGTCTGTCGTCGATCGTCTGTCGTCCGTCGTCTGCCATCCGTCGTCTGTCGTCTGTCGTCGTCCGTGGTTTATCGTCAATCATCCGTTAGCAGAGCACCTTTCATAAACGCTGGGGCTAGGTTGCTGAAACTTTGCATGCTGGTACCTTTGGGCAATATGCCGGACACATTGTTCGTTTTTGTGATTTGACCTACCTTCTGGTTGCCAGGCTGCATCTTGAAAATACGTTTTTTGCCATTTTGAAGCAAATGGTCATAGCTATAGAGCAGCAAAGTTTTGTAGTGAGATGGATAGATTACATGCCACACAGGCTTTTATTTTGACCTGCTTTTCAAGGTCAGGGAAGTCAAACTCTAAAATTTCAGCGAAAGGTGGCACAATTCTTTACTATCTGACATAGACTCTTCAAATTTGATATGTAGACACTGATTAAGCATCTCTACAGACTCCAATAGCGTCAACCAAATAACCACCTTCACCACTGCCATCTGATATCAGTACAAGAAACAATACCCAGATTCCCGACTTTGCTCTGTGTCTATGATACTCGTACGTCAAAAAGGAATTGGACATAGTTTTGTTTAGTTTGGGAGTCCGTTCTCCTTCTACATAGGATATGTTCATGAGAAGATGAATGTATTTTTTTTGCGTCCGTGGACAAGTTCAGCTCATTGGTTCTTAACTACATGGAGATACGTCTGAAATAAAGCGACTTAAATATTGTGCACACAGTAAAATGTATTGCTTTTGGAAGAACTGTTTGTGAAGCTATTATCCCATCGAAAGAGTTTGTTAGGGGAACAGGTTTGCCCTTCGTCCGTGCGTCCGTCCGTGCGTCTTGCCGTGGGTCGTTCCGTCAGTGCGTCCAACTGAGGCAATTACTTGGAGATTTTTCGTTGGATTGGTTTCATGTGACTGTAGGATGGGGTCTGATAACCAATATGGCTGCCAGGTAGCCATCTTGAATTTTGCGCCCGAAGAGCTTCAACTTGTTGGGGCGTAATGATGGACGGTTGGGAGGATTGCGCATCAACTCTTGAGTTAATTGACTTAAACTATGTTGACCAGCACATTATCTAAGTATCTTGCCTCTTGTGTTCCGAGTTAAATCATAGAAAATAGAAATAATGATCAATATTTTCCAACAAAGATAACATCGTTCTTTGCTCGTTTTTGGAGTAGCCGCACTTTTGGTTGCCGGTTGTGATAGATATCTATTATGTGTGCATGAATTAACTAAGTACTGTGCTCTGAAATGAACGGACAACAGATAAATAAAAACGAATCTAGAAAAGTAGAAAAACTAACAATAGAAGAGAAGATAAAGAAAATACTCTAGAAAATAAAACGTGCGTCTGATAATGGGAGAATAAATTAAAATCGAAGTAAGTTCTATAAAAGTATTTAACTGTAAACACTTTTCCAATTAATTATGATTTCAATGAAGATTGAATAAACATTTTAGCATTAATACCAAGGTACCCAAGTAAAGGCTCCCCAGTTGTTTTTGTTTCTCACATAAATAGCATTTGGTTTTAGTTCCAGTTATTTTTCTGAGTGATATCAAAAAGTAACTGATTAATTTTTCTCAATGGGCCACAATGGCTTTTGGCAATTTGCTCTTTTCAACAAAAAATATTTTCATTTGATGATGCACTTGATAAAATTACTGCTTGGTTGATAAGCCACTGTGAACTGGTTATCAGATTATATAAACTTATCTGCTATTCCGTCATTCGTGGGCCCAATGCACTGTAATGTATTGTTATGGCAATGAGAAAAGTTTTATAAAAATCATAAAATCAGATTTTATGATGAGAAAATGCACTTCGCCTATTCATTACAATGCATTACTGTCTGCATTATGCATTATGGGGTGGGGTGTTGCATGAATGACAGAATAGCCGACAATTTTGGAATTGCAGGAAATGACGTACAAGTAAACGATGTTTTACTAATAAAATCCAAAAACCACATTTGGAGGTGCTCTAATTTCAGAATCAAACCTACCTTGTTCTACAGCTGTTCAGACATAATAAAAAATGAAAAAAGGGAAAGCGTAAAAGCATTGAAATTTATTGTGAACATGTGAAAATTCAATCAAAAGCATTTTAAAGTTTATTGTAAAAAGCACTTTAAATGGAAATATAAAGTAATACTACTCTAAATTTAAGTAGAAATTCTATTATAAAAGCATTAAATAATTCAAGAATTCAAGAACAGAAGGATTGACAGTTAATTACAGACTATCAAAATTATTATTATTATTATTATTATTATTATTATTATTATTGCAAACACAATATGATATGGTAATATGAGCCAATGACCTGCTGAAAATGTTGAAGTCAAGCATTCCTAACTGGAAAGATTAAACCTTGTTTACTGGAAAGGTCAAACGTTTTTAACTGGAACTTTCTGACAGTTCTAACTGGAAAGGTCAAACCTTTCGAACTAGAAAGGTCAAACCGTTTTACTGGAAAGGTCAAACCTTTCTAACTGGGAAGGTCAAACTTTTCTAACTGGAAGGTCAAACCTTTGTAACTGGGAAGGTCAAAACTTGCCAACTGCCAAGAGAAAAAGAAAACGTAAGATTCACTCTCATGGAATCAATTGCTAGTCCTGTAACAGGTAAGTGTATTGTGTGCACGGGCACATAACGATCATAACTCCAGCACAAGTGACGACACTCTTCATATAACAGAGGAAGAGTGCTATCAGTTGATCTCAATTTTTGTTCTTCATATTATGTCTGTGTTGTATGCTAGGGTCATTGACTATACAAAAGACGATAGTCACATCCAAGAGAACATGTAAACGTTGCTCTCTCTTGCGATTTTTTCATTAGTTTCATACAAACCCTGTCCTAAACTCAGGATTTTCTGATTCTGATGTGCGACTTTGGTGGCAGAGCGGCATCTGAAATGCGATGCTTGAAAGTTCTGCAGACTCACGATCTCCATCTTATGGCATTGCATTCTCAGCAGCCTCCTTTCTTTTAGTATAGATGGCTCATCTTCAAGAACACTAAAGCGAAGAAGAAGTATAGATGGCCACACTTCTTTTAGCGGTTGCTCCTCGAACGTGTTGGCATTCCTCATCTCCCTGGATAGATGGAGATGTGGTTGATATTACTTAAACCAAGAAGATGAAGCCACTTGCTGCCACTACATTAAAAATATATGACAAAGCCAGTGGATTCGTCCTTCCTGTAATACAGCAACTGTACCATTGGCCAGAGTTGTGCACCTAACTAAATTAAAGTTTGTCATGGTTCTATCAAGGCCAGTATTCAAGGTTACAGTGGTATTATCTAGATAATCCCAATAAGACCATGAATCTGTCACAAGCAGATTCATAGTAATCAGTTTATGAAGTGGCCAACAATTAACCTGAATCCTGGCCGAAGGCTGTAGAAAATTTGATAAACTACTCCATGCCAGGATTAAAGTAGAATTGTAGGCTATTACTTTAGTACGGTGGTATGTTTTACCGGCATGTTGATATATATATTAATATGATAAAATATCTCGAGCGATCGATTATTTATCTCGAGCGATCGACATCTCGGGTGATAAAGTTATTTATCTCGAGCGATCGTGATCTCATCGTGATCGCTCGAGATAATATCGAAAAAAAATCTTTCATGTTGAAAAAAAACCCTTTGAAGTCACTCAGTGCAAAATGACAACCCTGGACTTAACTTCATAAATAGATGTAACATGAGCTCATGAGTTTCCAGAACATCGAATAAAAGTGATTTAGGGATTGCTTTAACCAAACCAATAGCCCCAGCCTTCACCAAAAAAGAAACCGACACAAAAATGGTCCCACTGGACGTTGCAGACTTTTAATACCAATCGAGAAGAGATTTATCCCCAAAGTTATTGTTTATGATTTGTCTGATGTAACTTTTTGACGGATGGCCCACTAGGGCAATAGATGAGTCGCAATTTGCGTAGTTTTTCCATACAGATATGAAGTTTATGTTGTTCTTTATAGCAATATACGACATGGTCAGACATAGGAATGCATAGAGATGGAATGGATGCTACTAGACTTGTCCAAGATCAGCTTCTGAAATGTTTAAAATAGATGTCTTTCATGGTCAAGAAAGGAGACAGTTGTGTCAGCGATAATGAACAAGGACTTTGTTACATATAATTTATCCTCCTAACTCTCTTCCTGCAAGAAGAATGCAGTTGCCAAGACATCCGTCGGAAAAAGGACATTTACATCAATCATCTTTATAGCATAAGCAAAACAAAGTGCTCGTTTTTCTCACCAGTCTCAGTTCGTGTCACCAGATCGCACTTGCTGATTTTCTCCAACCTTTGTGCTCTTGACATACGGTCTCGAGCTTTCTGAGGCTGATAGAAATAACTGCCCTGGTTTGATAAGTCATCAGCTATCAATAAGAGGATTGGTCTTCTTGGAGAGTAAGAAGGTCATTTGTATAGCTGAGGATGATATAGGTGTCTTGCTGGTAATCCTGTGTGAATGATAATCCTGAAACTATCATCCTGTACATCAAGTTAGACTTCACCAGAGATATAAAAGTGTTTTCAGAAAGATTGAAACTAGGAAAATTTCCCTGTGTCGATTTTTTTCTTACTCGAAAGAGTTTTGAAAATATCATGATATTTAAATGTTGATCAGCTCAATGAGAAATGTACTTATTTTCCAGGGTGATGCCAGTTCATATTTTGAAAGAGAGCTCAATTCGATGTTGTGGGAGACATTGGCCTTGAACATGTTGAATGAAGAGGTTTAATGGTGTCGGGTTCAGTGAGCTTAGCTGTACTGTTCATCCCACACTGACACTTTGTAGATACTTTCACTGCTAGCGCAAGTGAATCGAACATTAGAGAGAGATTTATTCAAGATATTGGGTAGCGGATGACGAGCTGAACCACTCAATAGATTTCTGCCATTTCCCACAAGTGTGTTGGAGGATTAACCCAATACAATGATTGTTGTGGAGTACACATTGAGATTTTGGACTTGTTTAGGGCAGGATGTTCCTTTTAATAGCAGTCAGCAGACTCTGTAAAAGATTTTGAGGTGATTTTGGAGAAACTGGTCATGTTCGCTCCAATAGAATGAATCTCGAGATCTTTCCAGTATTTGGTCACATCTTGCTCATTGCATCTCTAGCTCAAAATCAATAGTCTTGAAATCACATAATTGTAGAATATTTCCAATTGGTCACAGTAGGAAATTGATCAAAACGGAATCAAATGAAAATGTCAGCTCTTCTCCAAGACTGCTAGCCTCTCTTGAGAAACAGACTGATGACTAACACCACCAGTTTGACCATCCGTTGGGACATAAAGCACACAGAGAAATCGTTAGGATATTCTCTGCGTTAGCGCTAAACTTTGGTGGTTATTACTGATCATTTTGGGTCATTAGGTGGCCATCACAAGGGAGTCGCCTTGATTGATATTGAAGCTCTGTGGGGTTCTCCTTCTGATATTCGGAGGCTGAGGTGGCTCAAAAGCCATTAGAAGTAGTCTGCCTGAGTCCGGCCGATATTCCTTTGAGGAAATGAGACATTTCCTTGGCAATTTCATCTCGTGAAGACACGTGTTGCATCAGGATAATATTGACTCTGTGTATTATAAGCTCTGTACGATACCTACTGCCCCTTCAAAGGGTTCCAGCATGTCCAGTAGTACTACTTAATCCTCAATGTGAGAGCAACTCTGCCTCTTTCATCCTTTAACCTCCTCGTGTGAATGGATGGACATGCAATTTCTAATTGAACTCGTTCAGGGTAGGGGTTAAACTAATATGAAAAGAACAAAGTGACTTGGATATGACACCAGGGATATTTTCCACCACGTCTTGTAATGTACTAGTGACCAAAATATGATGCATCGTGTAAATTATTTCATATTGACCAATATCATATTGTGGCTCTCCTCCAGCTGTCAGCTAATCAGTTGAGACATGAATATCCCAGGCACCTGCCAATGACCACAGTGTAATAAGGTCTCTTTCATCTTTACGGCATCGTTGAGAGCAAGGTCATCTTCTGTTGTCCACAATTTTTCTCTAGATTAGAGGTCATTGTTACAGTTACCAAGTTTTGCCCTTGTTGCCATGTTGGGTGTCATGGCTAAAATGAATATCATGGCAGAGGTGTTGATGAACCTGATTTTGAAGAATCTATCAGCAAAGCTTATCAAGTATGAAGTAGTCCTGGTTGAACATATTGTTGAATCATCTTCGTTTTCAAATCACCATCCGGTTGGTCAGACTATCTATCTGTTTCATGACCGAGATGAACTTAATCCTTTATACGGATGCCAACGAGGTAACCCAGGCCATAACATGATAACATGTTGTTAGCTGTAAGCAGTCGGATCACGTTATTGACCAGTGAGAAGGCTGGATGGGGCTCTAAGGATAGGGGAACCCTTGTGTATGTTAGTTTAGAATAGTCTTAATGGATTCAGATTAGAAAAGATATTGGTCACTATTATGATGACAGTTCCTGTGGTAATTTTCTGAGGCATTTCTTGGCTCTCTGTCTGCTTCGGTGTCGAATGTCGCCATACAATTGTGACC
This sequence comes from Lineus longissimus, assembly GCF_910592395.1. Classification (NCBI taxonomy): domain Eukaryota; kingdom Metazoa; phylum Nemertea; class Pilidiophora; order Heteronemertea; family Lineidae; genus Lineus; species Lineus longissimus. The sequence continues at coordinate 17,415,675 of NC_088318.1, read as the reverse complement.
AAATCATTAGGCCTCACCAGCAGTGTATACACTGCAGGTCATACACTGCTGGCGACACTAGCAGAAAAGACAAGGCTTTGAGATGGCAACGTCTCTTCAAAAGTCCGTTGACTTGGTTGTGGTCGCATCATGTCGTCTTGAAACCTCATAACCTTGACCGTAGTGTCGCGACCGGCAGAGATGTCGATGATGATAGTAAACCTTCTGTCTGAGTTCTATCGAAGGATGATAATCTACCGACCGACTGTCAGCCTGCTTCCGTTGTCTCGGTCGTGGTCACACGATGATGACACGTCGTAATGAATCTCCATGAAGTGTTATGATGTTATAATGGTGGATTGAGCCACCAGTGACATGCTCCTATTTGGTATCCATTCTCCATGATTGATGGGGCAGTGAGTGGTGGAAAGGGCCACAGATCACGGCTGAGTTATCCCTTATTGATAGTCTTTCGATGATCGATGGTTTGCCGTGAGTTAATGTCACCAGAAAGCAACAGGAAATGGAGGTGTGGGACACATATGATGAACTGTCAGCGATAATGTCACACATATCCCTCTGGGAATCGTTGCAAGTGGCCAATAGTCGTTTGGGTAATGGCGGAACACCAAAAAAGCTCAATGGTTTGTAAAAGACGACATCGAGGGACATTTTATGATTATTGATGTCGTGCTGGCTCATGTCTATAGGAAGCTAACAAGAAATGGTAGTGTCTGCGGGGCATATGTACGATCAGCAATGCTTGACTTAGTACATTCTTTATGTAACCTGCATAACCACTGCATTTCTTATAACCTGTATTATTTGCAACAACTAGATGTGCAGATATACAAGATCACTCTCGAAATAGATGATGTCTTCAGCACTGATCAGAGCCAATTTAGATCAAATGATTGATGTAGCGTTGCTCGGGTTATGCGTTGATGTCACATCATCGGTTTGCCATCAGTTGTGGCATACCGTCCAGAAGAGTGGCACGACACCTTATCATCCCACATGGAATGCACCCTCCCTCTTCCTCACATGCCTCGCTACCAGTTCACCATAAAAACCTGCCAGTTCTCTCACTCCGCGTACTAAGTTCCTGACGTGATGGAGTTCATTAGTGCTTTTGGTCCCATGCGGCTGGACTAGATCACAATCTATTTTAGTACCTGATAATGCTAATTGAGGGGCTGTAGTACTGGTCCCTAATGGCACTGTAAGACATCGACATGGTGTGACCATCATCATCAGTGTGAGGAATGTCCACCAAAAGATGGCCTGTGTATTTCGTGTCACTTGATGGCCAAGATGGCAAAGAATAGAAGAATTATTGTTTATATGATCTGAAAAATTCTGTATAGAAATTGGCAAGACTGGGATCATCGAGTAAGTCACCGCTTCCTCGATTAGCCTCTTAACCTTTCCATTGACAGGCTGTGACACAAGAGCAACATGATTATAATTTCAGTGCCTAAGATATAAAGAATCTAGCGGCAATAGAGTCATAATCTCTAGATGGGCTCTGTCAATGCTTTCTCGATTTGCCTCTTGCCCTTTCCACGGACAGGCTGTGACACAAGAGCAACATGGTGATCTTTTCACTGCCAAAACTATGAAGAAGCTAGCAGCAATAGTTGGCTTCTGCTGCTGCTCTCTCTCTCTCAGTTTAGCCTCTTACCCTTTCCACTGAGAGAGGCTCTGGCAATAAAGCTAGCAGCAATAGAATCATAATATTGAGATGGTCTCTGTCACTGCTGTCTCAAACAGCCTGTTTACCCTTTCAACTGATGGATACTCTTGACACAGATAGAAGGATAACCATTGGTATTATTTTTGGAGCAAAAAGCTGTAAATAAACATGCAGCAATGGAAGTATAATTTCTCATCGATCTCGTGGCTACATCCTTGAGTGACTTTTACCCCATTCTACTAATACATGTACACGCAGTTTCAACATTATGATATCAAATTGCCACAGCTACCCTGTAAAATGGAAATTAGATGCATGAATTTAATCTCAAGAGGGGATGAGATATCGTCTGATAGACTGAGATGAAATGAATGAAGATGTGCCCCATACCTTTTCATGGCGCATTCGGCTTTTTATGCCAGAAAAACAACCAACTATGTGAAACGATTACGATGAAACTTACTGGGATGTCATGTCATTGAAATCAACAGACGACATGATGTCGTTAGCTGTTGGCGTCTTTAAAATAAGGAGTTAGAGCTCATGAAATACCTATCAGCCAACAGAAATATGCATCCTAGGTAGGTTTCAGAGAAATGAAAACCTCTTGGGGGTGCATCTAGGTTTTTTAACCTTGTGAAAAACTTTGTTTTTTTCCCCTGAAAAACTTCTATTGTGTATCCCTGTAGAGCATATCGAAGAACGCACAGTTGCATTATCAGGTCTTCTCGTATTGTGACACTACAGTTTGTCAACATTGCCTCAACTATTGCTGAGTGGAAATTTGATACCTGGAATTAGTCTAGAGTGGGGATAGGATTTCTAGCTGATTGACTGCCATGCAGTGATTACGTGCACGTGGGTAATAGTAAACCCCTTGCAGGAAAGAAGAAACCTTAAGGGGTTTCTTGGGTGCAGTTCACTCACTGGTGTGGATTCTAACAGTTGGTTATTGATTGAGAGGTATGGTTAATCAAATCTCTGAGATCCTTTCGAAATTTTTTTTCGATACTGCCACGAGAATTTAGCCATTGAATATGTTGTTGAAGATGAGATTATCTGTAGTTTTTGATTATTGCTCAACCGTAAGCTTCAGAATTGGCGAACAGTTTCTTCAATTTTGTCAGCTGTGTAATTTTGTTAGCTAGAAACTGCTGGTCACATGTCCCCTTAGACTATTAGATTAAGAAAGGTTAAAGCCTCAAAATTGGGACTGATTTTCTGATTGGGCTGTAAATTTGTAGGGGGAACCTTGTGTGCAATCCATGCAGTAGTGTCCTCTTCAAGGTTAGAAAGGTCAAAGGCTAAATTTGTTGTGGCTGATTTTCTGATGAGTGGGTCGTAAATGATCCACTTCCAACAGTTGGGAACAGAGTTGGCAATATTTGGTCAACAGGTTTTCCAATTAGCCCTGTTCTCAGCTCAGGATATGGAAACGCTCTCATTTCATATCTGAAGTATTCTTTGCTCGTGGCTACTAAACCAGCTGCCCTCAATTTGCCAATATGGATGGTGCGATGTATCAATGGCGTGTTGTGTCCACAACTTGATCAATTATTAATACATGCCTTACCCGTTTCCTCGATGGTCTTGGCACTTCATGGTGGCTGCAGCTTGGCATGATCGTTAATAAAATGCGTCTATAAACTTTATCAACACACCGTGTCACATCCCAGCTCATATCAGAGATGTATCAGGCATCAAAATTCCACCTTTGTTGTCAATTTCAGATAGAAATCGGACCCTCTCTGATGTTGTTGTTCTGAAATGCTGCAGCTTATTATCGATATCAGCGACTTATTGCCTAATTCAAGAGTCCTAAATTTGGCGCCTAGACTATTTATTTCTCAATGAGTATAGATCCCATAATCCCATGTTAGTAATTGGATGCTTTTATGATTGATCTCTTATTGAGAAACAATACGTGCAGTTTATATGTGAATATGTTGTTCATGATTTATTATCTGTTCTCATGGTCAACAGTAAACTGTACAGACATTAAAAAAACCAACGCTATGATCTCTCAGCTAGTTATTGCAATGAATCGCCCATGATATATTTTCTTGTGTTTTACTGTAATATGGTGCAGTTCGTTGTAATCCTGCAACTTCAGACACGATAAGAAGAAGACAGCCATTAGGTACACTAGAAATATTCAGTCATCCCAACAGAAACCCCTTCAGTGACCAAAGGAAGACAGTTAGGAAAGTTCAGTCATCCCATCTGAACCGTGGCCAAGCAAGCTCAGCACAGATCAAAGCCCTGAATTCTACTGGGAATGCTAATAACCATCCCACTCTATTAGCTGAGGTCTCGATGGGCCACCTGCCTTGGAGGAATTCCAAACTGGAATATGCGAGGCATCTGTATGTCCACGTTTTTATACCAGGGACGTGAATTTTATTATATTGTGAAGATGACTCCTTACATTTTGTTCCATCTTTAGCAACTGGTAGAATAAACAAATGGATAGGAGCATATTTGAACTCTGTACTCTGCCCAAAATCCATAGAAAATTTTGCGTTGGGTTATACAAAATCCTTCGTCACATAACGAGATATCATCCTTCGATACTAGAAAGCTTCGCCTAATGAAGATTGCTTGTGGTAATCCTTCAGCAAGTTTAAGACAATTGCTTTGAGAGTAGGTAAAAAGGTTCTTTTTCTCTTAGAGAAATTTCAGCTTTGATGTGCTGTCTTAAAAGATTCTGATAACGAAGTTGATTTGATTAAATTAGCCTCAATGTTGAAAGCTGCCACCCATGTTGATTGATATTTTAGGCTAGGAGAACTATTAAACTCATTAGAACTTTAATTTCATTATGACAGATCAGTTTGAGTGGTCTTCAGGGCATGAATATTAGTGAGATACCTGTCCGCAAAGCTGGTCATTAAAGTAACCATTAGTCTCTCTGTTGCCACTTTTGGTATCACCTTACATTTTTGCTGTCAATGGTATCGTAGCTATATAGATCAAAGTTCAATGTTGTACAAGAGATTCACATACATACCCCTGGTGTTGTCACATGGTTTTATAGCCCAGCAGTACTTTGTTTTGGAGATGAACTTACCTACAAGAAAAAAATGATGAAAACACTGAGTTTAAAAGATTAAAATCTCGAAAATGACTTGATACACAAGATGCTGAGTTCATACTCATCCATGGAGGAATTGAACAGCAGTTCTAGAGCAAGCTTTTCAATTTCGGGAAGAAATGTAAGAACATTGTCAATCAAGTAACAAAGCAACTGAAAGAAGAGAAACTTGGCAATGAAATGTAGACGCACAAGTTGTAAGATGCATTGTCAAGATTCTATAATATGCCGGCACGTTACCATATTTACGTGTCATGGTTCTAAAATATAGCGAAATTTCCAAAGGGCCCATTGATGTAATTACGGGAACTCGACAAGACCATCTGGAAATGTTCCCAGCCTTATGATATTACTATGTATAGACGGAAAGGTTTGGCGGTAATTTCTCCCTGAGGAATTTCTTCGTCTATGGCTATAAATAATTGAGGTGCCGCGTCTGCCTTGGACAAGTAAAGGCGTTGTCAGTCCAGGGTGATATCACAGTGTGGAACATGCCATTTCTAATGCTCCTATCGATTACACCAGATTATGGATCAAGGCTAAACCTTGTACTGGTCTGGTGGCTAGTTGTGAACTCATCATTCCAGACTGTAGCTTCTATGTGTAAGAGTGGAGTCCTCGGCTCTGTCCGATGGTGAAGTCACTCGGCCAATAAACCCAGATTTGGGACCAACCATAACTGAAAGGCAATAATTATTAATGCTCTCAGAAGCAAACAGAGTATATTCGTGATGAATCCAGTCAGTCCCAGATGATCGATCTTCCTGGAGGTGGGATTGGATTTGTGGGGTCAAAGAGGGTCTCGGAGACATGCAACTAGTGCTCATTCAATGATTTCTATGTGGTAACCCCTCTTTTGTGGTTATAGTAATCTGATGTGAAGACATCCTATCATGAGAGAATTGGCTCCGTCTCCTCCTTGTGGTAATCATTGAACGACTTGAGGCCAACAGCCTATTTGTTAAAAACATCGGAAATGTAGCCCAAACTGAAAAAGAGTCAAGGACAGAGACGGGACCATCAGGAGGTGCTCATAGAGATCGTTACTTTTTAAAGAAAATATATACATCATTAACGGTTCTGAAATCAATGTCTGATTAATGATGGCCAGCTCCCTGAAGGGCAAATTATCATAGTCAGTTATTCTGTGGGTTGGTTCAGCCTAATGAACTCACGGTGTAGATACATTGGCCACTGTACCATATATGAGCACTGGAAAGCAGCCACTGCCTTCGATTGCCAAGTTGCTCTGTGTGGTCGCCAAAGGGAAGGGCACAATATTCGTTTTTTGTCATGACCATTTCTGTTTGTAATTTCTCAGCCAGCTTTGTCTTTGATAGCTGATGAATACCACCTACGAATACCGCCTCTTCAACAAGTCCAAGAATTCCCCACCAGTGGCAGCACATCTGATCAAGGGAGTGCACCGTAGGAACTGCAATCGCGGTGGCTTAAAGATGAGGAAGTAATAACACTGGCAAACAGAGGCAAGACCAGCAAGTGTATAAAACCGCCAAGACCAGCCAACGCGCACAACTAAGGGAAACCGAAAGCAAATATCAAATAGCGCAGCATCAATAGATGTTTTAAATGTAATTATACTGGATAAATAATGTCGCTGTCTCCAGAGTAAATATCGTCACGACTTTCACAAAGAGCATTCCTCTATTGGATATCGGCTCCAGATCAACAGAAAGTTTTTAGGACAGTGGCGTTTGTCTTTTGTCTCATTCTGTTACTTCTGGTTCTCTGTAGGCTGTTAACATGTAGGCCAGGTTACCTGAGATTCATAATGTCACATGACACTAATTGTCACAAGCATGTGGCATGACATGACATGACTCCTTGGTTGAAAGTGACATCGTGAATCGTGTAGCAACCCGCTCTTTGGAAATGGCTTGTTCGTTCATGAAGTGACATTGTGTGTAAATCGAGCCTAAGGTGTTAGTGTGCATCATCAGGTTTGCCGTTTTAGGTCATTGAGGATTCAGGTCCGCCAGTCACGTGACTAATGTTTGGACGGAGCTGAGACACTAGACCACCTTTCCCCATTTCAATGTGCATATATGAATTTCCGTCCTGACGCCTAGCGATTCTAAAAAAAAAAAAAAAAAAAAAAAAAAAAAATTTGATTTAGTGAAAACAAGTCCACAACATGCTGATAATACTAATGTATAAGCATTAATGAGGCATGTGCATGAGACAGACTTCTGGTTTTCTTGGGTTATGATGCTCGTCAAGTCCCCGGAGGAAGCCTGTGGTAATTTGGCCTTGAGATATCAGAAGCTGTCATCAGTTATCGATTATAACTCCAAAAGTGCCCTCCTCGATAACTACAAATGCGTCCTATTCGGAATAAACAAATGGTGAGGAGATCCTAGAAGGACTCAACACACCGATAACGTCTGGCGGCTCTCACTAGGATAACTGCCTTGCTGTTAACATGACCATTGATTTTATAATTTAGAACCTCGCAAATTAGGAACTGGGTCGATAATTAGCTGGCCATCTTTGTTGATATCATTGAATATCTTACCGACCTTGCCCTCAATTCAAATGCGGAAATCAAAATGACGGATTCAATATTTTCTGGCCTCGTCTGACAACACAGATTATTCTTTTGCGTTATTAGCGGATAGTAAATTAAAGATGATGGAATCTAATTGACTGGCGGACTCAGCGATGAAAATCTATTTTTAGTGGACAAGGACCGTCTCTTCTCATTGGTTGAAGTATCTTATGTATCTCAATGGAGCTAATACCAAATTCTTTACCTCCGCTCGAATTGTGGTTTTTACGTGTCGTGCACTAGTAATGTTATAAGCAATGAGGCCCAAGGGATATCGGCCTGTTTCTGGGATATTGCCACTAAAATATAGTAGCATAACACCTCAGTAGACTTCGATGTGACTTGATGTGAAACGTCTCAGGTGGTTTGAGCTCTCATCTTTGGAGTATTGATATTCACCACTCTGACAAACTTTTTGTCTGAGTGGTGAATCCTGATGGCCGTCGAAAAACAAATCATTACTAACCTGAGAAATAGTTGGTGCGACTGAAGTGGATGTTCATGAGTTTTCTTCTCAGTTAGTGAATGTCTTGCCATGTCTGATCAACTATTTGAACTGAACCAACACAGCAGTATTTGCGTGACCATATGATTGCCACAGGGAGCCCGGACAATATTTAGCTTAGGTCAGAACGCAATCGTGGCCAATAACATTATCTGTAGGCAAATACAACGTCTGTCAGGCAACATCCTCCGCCAGAAGTGTTCAAACATAATTTCTGTCTTCTGCCTGTCGAAAGTGTCTGGGGAGATTGGTGCTGTCTACGCTGGTGTAATTTTGATGATCCTATGTCTCTTCTTGATTCACAAGGCACACCAGGGATAGCAATATAATGTGCACTTGTCAGCAGACTGAGTGTGATGTTTGTCTTAACCCCTTCTGTACATATCAACCACCAGGTGATTGATACATTTAATAGCCGACCCAAGTGTCTATGTTTGCCCATAACTCGGTTGATATCGGTTGACCTGAGACTAGGTGCATTTGGCAGAGAATTAAATTCTAACATATCTGACACATTTGAAATTTGCCTGAAGAAGAACTGGACATAGGAAATGTGACAACTAGCAAAGGGAAGTTCGTCTACCCTACTCAAAAGCATATGAGGTGGTAAAACATTGTAATGTCCATGTCATTCTCAAAAATATCATCATGGCTTTCTCCTCTGAACAGCAGGCAGTCAAAGCGCTTATCTTTCCTCAGGCACCGATAAACTAGTGTACGATAATGCATACATCCAGATTGCACCCGCTTGGGACATTTCTCAAAACATAAAAGTCTAGACCCATTAAGTATTAGATCCAAAACTCGCCTAACTATTGACGCCCAAGGACTAATAAAACACATAAATCAGAGAAAGTTGCAGCGTCTTATGTGTTTTCTTGATTGTGATTAATATGAGCGCTGGGAGATATTAAATATGATGTATGTCCATAAAATGACACATAGAGCACCATTTTATATTGTAGTTGACCAATACGTTTTTCAGTTGTGATATGCCTTCGTCGTAAGGGTTTGGTAATCTAATGGTTGAGGATCTAATTCCCCTTCAGAGGCTGTTGATACCTTGTTTCTATACCGGTACTAGGTTGTGGTCTTTTACTGGTGTTAAAAGGTAAAATCAAAAACCAATTTATTAGCACGCAAGTGCTGTCTGAATTCAAGCTGCTAGCTGGAAACCATATAGCATGTATCGAAATAGATTGGAGTGTCCCCCTTTATTTACTGACCTTGGAATTGGATTACAACTCCAGGTAGTACATGCAACACATCGTCATCGCGAATTCTTATTCCCATTTCCATTAAAAGCCATTTTGCTTTCGTGATAAAAGAAGTGCAGCAATGATGAAAGAAGTGGAAAACAGAATAATGCCATGATTAAAGAAGCGCGCTTAATGCTAGGGCACACGCAGTCAAATCGATATCGCTGAAAGAACTTATCTCATTATTTCATCTGGTGATGGTTACTTTTTCATTTGCTTTGATAGGTGTTGTAGTTATTGTATTTTACCATTTTTCTGATGATCTCTTCGTAGAAAATCACCCCAGTACTACATGAACATTGTCAAAGGTGGAGTGTTCTGACTCTGTGTATAGGCATCTGTCCTTAACTCCTCTTCGCATATTGCCAACAATTTCTACTTCTCATAAGATAGCAGCCTGCCCTTTCGAAACTCTACACCTCTGCAGTTCCAATTCAACTCCACCGACTTTGTCACATTTGTGCTAACTTGTTTAATGGAATAAAGTAGATCAATGCCTCCATCATAATTATCAGTCTATCCGAACTCGTTGAAAATAACGTGTATCAAAGGATCGCAAGAGCCACTGATTTCACCAAGTGAAACCTCTACTGTGATGTCTCTAATTAGAACCAATCAGGGAGATAAATTACAAAGTGTGATGCTTCCGAATATAGTGTCAAAAGGCGCTTAAACTGTTGACAAACTCGATCTTCGGTACAATTATCGAAAAGGCTAATAACGTATTAACCCTTTATCGCTCAATTTGGTTGATATGGCCAACTCTGATCATGAATTTCATTTGATTACTAAGTTACTAATTGATTACTAACTATCTATGTAATGTATCTTCATGTTTTGGTTGTCACGACAAATGATCAGTTGACATGCGAGGTCATATATTGCGATATGAACTGATATCTTGATGACTCTGAAGTCTTGCTGGAAATGCCATGAAGCAAACTACTCAAATGTCAATGATGATTAGTTTTCAAAAAAAAAAGAAACGGTGTATAAACTGACCGCAGTGTGTTCTATTATGAGCTTTCATCGAATTCCTCTGGAAAGATAGGCATGAATTGTGAGGAACATTTCGTACATAGCAGAACCTGCCAGGAATTGGACGCGCTAAAAAATAACTCGCTGGGACTTCGATGCACTTACAAGGTTAAGTGGTATCTATTGAGTAAGGGAGGTCTCATGGGAAATTGTGGGCGAAACCATATTCCCTGACTGGATCAAATATTTACTGTGTAATTGAGACCAGATCTCCAATATATGCATGTCTCAAGCCATCTCGCCCAGAGAAAACTGACCATAGACACTCCAGTCCATAGATCTCAATCAACTGGTCTTGCGTAGGCAGAGCTTTTATTGATGAGCGTGGAAATGTTTGGAGTTGAATTTTACTAAGCAACACTTTCCGTAAAGCATTCTCTGAATTTTGCTTACAATTCACAAACTCTGCTCCGTTATCTGTTTGTAATCAGTTCCAGCCTTAAGATTAATTTAATTTAATTTAAAATTGACTGACTGTACATTGATCAATATTTCAAACATGTTTCAAGGTGATGGATGCCGATGCGCCTGGCCATTATCCCCAGAGACCAATCTCTGGGGAGGTATTCACCTATTACCCTTGTTAACTCAAGGTTAATCCAGTTTGCCCACAAATTGAGATCATTTATATTCTGGTGGCTATCGTGGGTCTACACACATGAAGTGGGGTGTCGTTCTAAATGTTACCTTTCACCAGGAGAACAAGGGGATTGGAGTGTGGCTTGCGGCAATGCTTCACATCGTTCTCATTCTGTCTGTATCAGGTTACCTAGCCTCTTGATGGTTCAAGTTCTTTGTTCGTTCTGCTCACTTAGAAACGAGAACCCCGGACAAGCTGCCACTTTTCTTTTTTTTTGTTCAGAATAGCACTGGTATGATCTTCCTGTTACTGTACCACAGTATTTTACTGTGTTCAAATGAGGCTTGATGAAATTGGGGTTGCATTTGTTAACGGATAACAGTACTTTCAGTATTTAGACAACAAATTTGTCAAAACTTGCAATATAGTACTAAAAAAGTAAGTTATTTTGGTCGAAAGACTGAAAAAAAGGGGACAGTTCCTGACAGCCATCACTAAGAGTTGGAAGGACTGCAGAAAGTAACTGATCTCATAGCCATTATGATCAAATCAAAAATGTCTTATTTTCAGCAACCCTTCTCGCGATAATTCATTTTAACCTCAAGAAGCTTAAGTGCTTTATACATGAACTTAACACAAATTCAGTGTTGAAACACATAGTATTAGTGCCGCAACCAGCATGTCACACAACCGCAAACTGCGTATTGACACTAAAATTAAACCTCACAACTTCCTGTTTGAAATAATCCATTAGGATTAAATAGATGCTTCAACTGCCATTGAATTTAAATCCAACTTTTTCGTGTCAGACGAGAGTCGTTATCGCGAAGTTCAGCCTGTGGAATCAGCCACTGATACGAGCATTAATGTCGATTTGCCTGTCAATAGCAGTGTTTTAAATATCGAAATCTACTTTACACACACTGTAAGTGCGGAAAATTTAATGATAAAGGTGAAAATATCTGGGGCAGCTTGGAAAATAGTTTCGATTTTGTGTAAATTGCTCCTTGGAAACTGTCTGTATTCATCATATAAAACAATGAGCACATTCGATTTGTATGAATTTTCAGCCTTGAAGCTTCAAGATGCGTATTGTATGTCTAGTAAAAACTATTCAAATCATATTCGTGTAACTACGCTCGCTCTGCTACCATGCAACGCCGCGCGCTCTGCTACCATGTAACGCTGCGTGCTCTGCTACCATGTAACTACGCTCTGCTACCATGTAACGCTGCGTGCTCTGCTACCATGTAACTACGCTCTGCTACCATGTAACGCTGCGTGCTTTGCTACCATGTAACTACGCTCTGCTACCATGTAACGCTGCGTGCTCTGCTACCATGTAACTACGCTCTGCTACCATGTAACGCCGCGTGCTCTGCTACCATGTAACTACGCTCTGCTACCATGTAATGCCGTGCGCTTTGCTACCATGTAACTACGCTCTGCTACCATGTAACGCTGCGCGCTCTGCTACCATGTAACGCCGCACGCTCTGCTACCATGTAACTACGCTTTGCTCAGGAATTCAGTTACCTTTAGAAATCAGCCGCGTCCCATGGCATGTGTCCATTGCCTAGGTTGGTGGAAGGGAAAAAGCCGCGATCCCTAGTTCATGGTCCATATGTTGACATATCGGGAGTCAAACGTGTCATCAGACCATATGAAATGACCAATCAGAAAGTGCCAACGCATTAAGTTAAAAGCATTGAACGATACATTCGTGATAAACGTATGTTGTTATTACCTAAATCACTATTGGCTAACCTTGATAGATATCACATTGGCTATCGCAATTGAATATCAAACCACCTGTCTAATCCCAAGATGTATGTTAAAAGGCCTAGCACAATTAAGTCCAAATATATAATTATACAGTGTTTCTGGACACTGTAACATTCGAATGATTATATGAAAGGAGTCTTGTTCAAAACAAACACTTGGTACCACCTCATGTCAGTGCGGACAAACCCATTAGTAGAATAAATAAGAGAATGATTGCATGCGTTGGGTCCCAGAGCAACAGTTTATAGCGTCCATAGAGGAAATGCTGTAGATACTTTGAAAAAATATTGAAATGTACGGAGGTGGGAGGTCGTTATCCTTCGGATGAGAAATCTTAGGTCATGAAATTTAGATGATTTAACAGGTCAGAAATAATGCTGAAATGTGCGGCGATAAGGAGGTTGTTAACCCCAGAAGGTCATTACCACGTGAAGATAGTTTAAAAGCGAGGCAAGCACGATCTATGACCATGCAATTTTAAAGCAAGGCAATTTTTTATTAGAAACCTGCAGTGGGCGGATTCACATAGTGATAAGACTAGAATGTAAAGAATCAGAATCCTTGTACGTACGAGTTCGTTGGATAGGGATAAAAATGATGGGATTATATATCCTATAAATTGACCATGCGTTTTAGAATATCGTTTGCTTTGTTTACTGCCGATAGTTGTTTTCTGTCCACGATTTTGTAATGAACATTGGAAATAAACCTCAACATCGGAATGCACAAGTTACTGAGCAATATTCTTGCAATTGCAAGGCAGTAGATGGAAAATATCCTCCTTGTAACTCAAACTGCACAAATAATAACACGGTATCACAACCAACACAAATCAGTCAGTCTGAAGATGTGTCATTCAAGCTATTGATTCTCCAGGGTGAGAATGAGACCATTCCATTTCTAGTTTCTTTTTTCTGAGCCTTGAGAAATCTGCAGCATCCAACAATTCGTGTTTGCTCTTCCTTCTGTGGTAAAATAACCTTCAGTAGAATGATCACGTTCTAAACTTCGTTTTCATGTCCGTCGCAGGATGTGAATAAAACCACTAACCACAGCCAAGACTGGTGTTTTCTTATGTGCTGCGACTTGCGACCGACGTGAAATCAAATATCTCCCATACGGGCGGCAAATGTTCTAATGTCTTTACAGGCGTAATATCTGATATCTTAAGGTGGATCCGTTCTCACTTTCTGCCCGTCACGCTATCCAGGGAAATGTCCTTATGTGTTCAGTATTTTTCGAAACGCACGCCAGACAGTCTATCCGTTTTTGGTAATGAAATTGGCTTTCGTAGAGAATGTTAGAGCGCCCAAGAGTTTTGTGGTCATGGTGGTGCATATCAAATAGTTACTCCCAGCTGCTTTACTGATAATCACGTTTTATCGATGTATCCGTTGTCGATGGTCAATTTGATATCTATTGATCTTGATAGAAGATATGATGACCTTGTGACTGTTTTCCTAGTTGATTGAGACCATCTCGTTTTTACAATATGATCTTCTTCTTGACCATTTGCTGTGGATCGCATAACTATTGTGTGTATATATATTGCGCTGCTTGTGCACCTAGTTGTCCCCCTGAGCTTGTGTAGGGGGACATGGTATTAGTACATGGCACCAACTTTGTGCTCGTTTCAACCCTGCAGCTTCTAAACGACTCAAGCAATTTAATCGATATTTGGTGGAAGGAGTGAAGGACATCTGAAGATGTGTCCCACTAAAAATCATCCCGGTCAGATTCCCGGCCTGGCCAGTAGGGGGCAAAATGTTGCGCCGCTCGCCGCTCGCCGGACGCACGTTTCCTGTCCGCTCTATAACTTCTGAACGACAAAATATTTTGGATTGAAATTTGGAGTGCTGATAGAGGGTGGGCCAAAGGTGTGTCGTGTCGAAAAATCGGCCGAGTTTGATTCTCCATTTGGCCGCCAGGGGGCCAAAACCAAAAATACATAAAGTGTTAGAACTCGCTTAATATTTCTCCGATCTCTACCAAATCTTTATTGTAGACTAGGCTACCAAAGGTACACGATATATCTCTCGAGTTTTTAGTTTCATACATTTTTCTGCCCCATAGGGGCACTTCCTGAAAATCATGAAAATTCCCTTCCGCTCTGTAACTTCTGAACGACAAAATATTTTGGCTTGAAATTTGGTGTGTCGCGTTACTGGGACACCCAACTGAACCATAAACTTCAGTCAATGACAGCCAACAACACCACACGGATTCAAACTACACATTTTTCAAAAAACACCCAACAGCGACGGGGGACATTCAACGCTATGCTTGTTCAAGAGGCGATAATTGCCAACCCCCTCCCCCGAAAAAAAGATGGTTACGGCTGTGCAGATCTTCTACTGTGTCGCACGAGAGATTCTGGCTTGGGGTCGCCTGGCCATTTGTGGGTTCCAGTGCCTAGTAACTGCGGAATAATGGTGTGGCAAATTGTTTACGACTGCATTAATCCAATGTCTCGCAAATAGGAAGAGACTTGGTGCTCATTTTCCTCGTTTATTGCGTACTACTCGTTTACAATGGAAATGACATTCGTTGTCCTAAGGGTCATCTGCTACTAAGAAGCACAAGAGGTTGACCTTGTCTGCTGTTAGCATATCCACAAGATTTGGGTGTATTTGTGTGGCCCTGTCTCTTTCTCTTATACTTGTCACAAGGGAGTCTGAAGGAAATTTAGCACTACACGTAGAGTCGTTTTAAGAGAGACACCACTTGGATTTTTGGTGATTTCAAAAGGAAAACGGAACAGTTGCACAAAATTTCTTGACTTTTTTTGAATGGAGATTCTTAAGGCTTAAGTATCTTAAAACACACACTTTGCTAAAATCGGGCAGTGCAGAATGAAGAACATATCTACTTGGCTACTGGACAATGTTGTTAATGGTTGTTCGCATCCCGAGAATGAGCTGAGGTTTGCCAGTGTGATTTATTCCGCCCCT
This sequence comes from Lineus longissimus, assembly GCF_910592395.1. Lineage (NCBI taxonomy): Eukaryota > Metazoa > Nemertea > Pilidiophora > Heteronemertea > Lineidae > Lineus > Lineus longissimus. The sequence continues at coordinate 17,400,219 of NC_088318.1, read as the reverse complement.
TGGTGTCAAATAGCCAATAAAACACATTTCTCACACCTGAGACACATTGAAGAGGGTAGTTATTGTCTTGGAGTTGTGCATAGCATAGAGATGCTATTTAATCTGAGTCAGTTTGTATGCCAACTGGTTAGTCTATACATTACAGGGTACTGCCTCAAGTGCATTTTCATTAAAGATGAGGAAATGGGATTGTTGTGGAAGAGTTCTCATAAGATAGGGCACTGCGAATTTCTCCCCCAAGTGAATAGGAAAATTAAAAAATCAACTCGTTACTTTACTTTTCATACCTCTTTAGCTGATTCTTATTCCGTGAGCAACTTGGCATTTCAGTGAGGGGTTCAAACCCGAGCTGTCTGTGATGGGCTGATATGCAAGGAGATCATTAATCATCCCAGGGTGACATCGAAAACATGTGAGCAGTGGACGGTGGCATCAATGCGCCCCTTGATGGATACAGATGCTGGTCCCACCTCCTTAGTCAGGATTAGTCCACCCAACCCCTAATAATCCCATCACAAGACTGTTATTACTAGCCATCCGGTCAGAATAACTAATATTTCGGTACTGGTGTGTTGTGGTATGTCCACCCATTGTACTGCTCCAATCAAGTGATTGTCGGCCTCCATGATTATCTCGCATTATTGGTCAATAAAATGATGCGAATGATGGCAAGGTGGGAGATGACCTGTTGGCATTCGCCATGTGATGTTAGGTTGTCAGTCAGTTACTTTGCAAGGGTAAACTGTGACAGAGAGGGAGTTTTCATTCAAAGAAATTTGGTCTTTTTGGTAACATGTTTGTTTAAGGAGGAAAACTATTGGTATTTGGCTGTTTTATTATCTAAGTTGTTTTTTTAAGGACAGCAAACTTTTGGTATTTCTTGTTTCTTACGTAGGTCACTTTTATTTGATGATACCTTACAACAATCTTCTGTCTTGGGTATTAAAGACGTAGGATGAGTGTGAAATTCCTGTAGTCCATCTTGGTCACATTCTACATTCTCAAACAGGGCATTATATAAGTTCAGGCCGGATAACTAGCTGACATGATGAAGTGAATTGGATATGAAGATATTTCTTGGCGACAGTCATCCGTCTTGCCTACGCAAGAGCGTTAATGCATAATTCATCTGGTCTCTTTGATAGTTTTTTCTACATTATTTTCTACCGCATTTTATCTTGGTTACTAAAGCCAGGAGATGCATTCGCACCATGCAGTTTCAGGCTGGGTTACCAAAGGATATGATGAGGTAAATTTGAATGAAAAGTTATTTCCTTTGTGTTTCTTTATCTTACATATCCTGGCCACTTTAGCTGGAATACGATCCGTTCTTTCAGTTTGGCCAAGTATATAATGAAGTCACTTTGATTCATGATATCTCTATAGATATCGACCATACCCCAAGGAAGCCATAGTGGCAAGAGAACAGCTCTCTAATATTTATTCTGTATATAGGCTGTTCCAACTCATTGGCATTTGCAATGATTAAAAGATATATATGAAAAACTTTGTATGGCGCTTTATTCAGTACATCAGTTGTAAAGCTCTTTCCAATATTCCTTTGCCCAATCCATATATTGGTGCAACTGGATCAATACTGTCTTGGGTCAGGTGTAAATGATATTGTGGTGGTTATTTCCATTGGATGTAGACCTGTGGACGAGATAACCTAAGAGTATCAGTCGTGTTGCACTTGATCCTCATGGCAGCAGTTACAGGTTGACACTGTGGTCATTCTAGAAACCGGCTTTGGTAGACACTTCATAAACTGTTTGATAATGGGAGAAGTTCATCTTACTTAACCCCTACACTATTGTTGCTACCATTAAGAACACCAGTACCTAAAACTTGGACATTGCTAACCTCGCCAACAGTCATCAAAGACACGTTAACATCCACACAAATAAGGTGTCCCTGGGGTTGGCTGGCGAATATTGAATTTTGTATACTAAAGGTTGACACTGATGAAGTCGTTCAGGTGATGTCATGTGTAGGTCTTCCCGCTTCTTAGGAAACATCCCAATCTTGCCGATTCTTCGGGGGATTCATTTGAAAAAAATGCCACATGTGACTTTTCAGGGAACCCAGTTGGACCATTTTTCAAAAGTGGTAATCACCTTAATTTGGCGAACACAAAGCTTTTAAATGCCAATTTTGAAGAAACCAAGTGTATTTATCTATTAGGGAAATGGTGCACTTCTCTTGTGAGAACTATGACTAAGAAGATGAGACGCAAGAAATTGTCAAACCACCCCTCTTGCATATTCTTTCTGAACAGCCTCTGATTGCATCTTTGTTTCATCCCATCACGAATAACACATTCAGTTGATGTCAGTAAGTGGTGTCTTATCACGTTATGCATTCGGACAGCATTAACGAGTCCGGACTGACAAAAACTCTACAGACCATTTGCCGGAGCGTCATCTTTTATTTTTATAGAATTATTCAGTTATCGGAATTTCATGACAAACCGTGCTCAGTCTCGGGAAAATACTCTGCAGGACTCAAATTTGCTGAAAACACTTTTTAGTCAGGCAAAGATCTGCTTTTTTTATTAGAAGAATGAATCAGGTTGCATGCAAAAGTTACAACTGATCGCAAACACATTATTATTTCTCTATTAACACGATTGATATCAAACAAACAAAAATAAAGCTTGCAACACAAGACGTTTCAATATCTTGATTGAAGAAAGAAAACGGTAAGATCGCGGGTCTTTCTGGAAAACACCAATCGATATTGTTGCATTCTGATGACTTTTGTTTGCAGAATTCTTGCATGGATGGATTCCATGCAAAATACAGCTGAGAAAATATGGAAAACCTGGTTGTGGCGCTTTGTGGGAAGAGTTTTGATGCATTGGTTATCAGGGATGATTAGACCCAATATGCCCACATCCAATATCGCGGCTTAAACCATAACCGTAAAACACCACAAAGTCATTCAAGGTTAAATAAAAGGAAGAGAATAGTGAGCATAGTAAAAATAGAAGCAATAGAAATATTGATGTTGGGTGGAGTTATTTTTTGTTTTGATGTAATAACTTTGTTGGTTTTTATGCTGCAATCACTCAAGTGCTGGTTGTTGTTTCTTCTTATTTTATACGAGAGTGAAATCTTTTCAGTTGCAGAGCTTGAAATGCATTATATAAGTTACCCGAAGTCAGTCAAACTGAGTGTTGCTCAAAGAGGTTCATGTGCTTGGTTCCCAATGGTGTATGATTGGTTGTTTTTATCACATAAATATTTAGATGCTATTTGAAAAATTACGTAAATCTTCACAATACCTCTCCTGACTTTTTTTGCAAATCACCCATCAAATATATATTTTCCATAAATTTCATCTAGAAAATTGTGATTAAAATTTGCATGCAACATATTGATGATAAAACGTTATCCTTTTTCAGTAAGCTCAGCACGTATATATTGAAAGATCTTGGAGCTTTACACAAGGGAGTGAGCGATTCGTGTTAAATGTACCCGAAGACGGACATGGTAACATTGGCAGCAGCCTGACTTCTTTCGAACCAAATGCAGCCTTGCGTACTGTTTGTTGGTGCTAAAACCTTGTTTTTCCAAGTGAACACCGCACATAATCTAAAGGCCAGAGGGTGTATGTGGCGGAGCAATTTTTGGTTAAATGCACCCGAAGGCCGACATGGTGAAATTGACATCTCAACTTTGCCACGTGCCATTTAAACTGTAGCGTAATAGCAGTAAGTTTGCCCATGAAATATTTCAATCTAGAAATCTGCAAGTTGATGTGAGCCTGAGTTCACTCAGTTCTAACTACTGTGTATTGACCTTGTTTCCCACCAATTTTCCATCCATCGTCCACTTGAAGCGAATTTCGTACGAGCAATACATGTACAATGCCCTTCCCGTGCCCCAGCCTGTATCAATGCAGTTGATACGTCATCAAGTCATACAAAAGTTTCTGAACGGAACTCTATTGCAGACCCTATCAAATGCCTACTGTCTACAGTTTCATCAGGCCAAATCCAGTTAACTGATCTACGCCAGACTCGCAAAAACAAGGGACAAATTAATATGCTGTTGACAAAAATAAAATTCCCTAGTCGTGGTCGCAGCCGTAGTTTATTGGAAGCGAGGAGTGCTAATCGCCCGTGCACGAAAGAGCACAGAAATGATTCGGCTCAACTTGCCTGGAAATGATTTCGTTGGTGAAAAAGAAATAGTTTTCATCAGCCGAGACTGGATAGAATGCTGATGTGAATGCGTTCGGATGAAATTGGTTGAGGTTTCGGTTGGCATGGCCATCGCCCTCGTGTTTTTGCTGTGATAAGACAGTGCTATTGCACTGTTGTCGAATCCAACTTGTTATGAAGAGATGCTGTACATGAATTGGGCTGAAGTTAGCTTGAACATCGTTGGTATTTGCTTTCTGAAGCTTTTGGCATTTTGGTTTCCGATTCCATGTGAGAATGTCATCTGAAAATAGACGTCCTACTCGAAAAATAACTTACATGTAACTTTATTTGGGTGAACTATTTCCTAAAGTTTGTAAAAATGTATTCATTTAAAAAGCTGTTTTCCATGTTGTTAGCAGTACATTGCTGATGGTGTGTATAAGAAGTACAAAACATTGATGGAAACAATTCAGATGGTATCTTGCTGAAATGATGATAATTGCAGCTGGCTTGCTGATAACGCATATTTCACCCACAATCGTGAACAATTTATCAAAGTTAATGGCTCTTTTGTCTTTGTGGGTTTGTATACATGTATGTGACTCTGTGGTGAAAGAGGCTACAAAGTAATTTAAATATTCATGGAAGAAGTCCCATTGTGGTTTGACTGATGTCTACAGCAGAGATATTCACGGTAGGCGACCAAAATAGTTTGAGAAGATTGGGGAAGAGGATACACGACGAAGTCATTATGACACAAAAGGTGCCATCCCTGTGTACTGAAAAACATCTTTCCAATGAATGGTCATGTCGATAGGTTTCATGAATTGCTTAGATTTGGACATTTTCAAATGCTGCACTTGGCGATCAATGTACTACTGAATCAGCTTGCCTCTTTGGGGTCCATCGACCTATTTGATGTCCCTGATAGTGTCTGGTTTGATGTCCAATCCATCCTCCGTCTCATTTGCATGCCATTTGCATAAATTAGGCTGTGGGGAGATCATGACCCGTGATTGGTCCCCTATGGGTCTGTTTATTTAACGACATGGGAAATAATTTTGGGTGGACATGTCCGGGCATAGATATGGGGGTATCAATCACGCTGATGAGGTGATTTGGATTACCATGTTACCCAGTTGTATCATCAGCCAATAATTGTGGAGCCCCATGTCTAATTCAAGATAAGAGAGATGATTTACCAAACTTCATTTACAACCTGTCGCATGTCCGCCTTACTTATTTGGAGCTGTATCAACAGGTGAATTTTGTAGACAGATTATTTACCAATATTCCAGTATTCGGGATATAACCATAAAATGATATATATACAAGAAAGTTATAATGAATTTGAGTCCGATTTAGACTTATATTCTGAATAGAAGTTGTATAAGCGACGTCTTCAATTATTTGACTGTCAAAAACGGGCACACTTCTATTGAATACTATCAAAATCACATTCACATCTATATCGACTGCCAGTACATTCAAAGAAATCTGGAGGCAAAATTAATTTCCATCTTTATGTTATTAACATGTTCAGAGCATCATGATACCCAGAAACTCCAAATCAAATTGATGGTTTCAATAATGACACTGTCAATGTGTTCACTTCACCGACGTGAAATGATCGGAAGCTATATGTTCACATTTCACCCTCGGATGCTCACCACATATTTATCTGTCTCCAGGCACGGGAAATACACGTTTAGTGATTGGATATTTAGCTCGAGATGAAACGCTGCACCTGAACACTTGGGCAAACAGATCAATCAGTTCTTATTGAAGGCTACAGTTTTGTCGATGGAAAGGGCGATGAACTAGTTTTCAGGGCCGTATTTCGCAGGGGCAACTGCCCCAAGACATCGCCAAAGAGTGTGTTTTTCATGCAGATTTAAGACCTTTTGGTGATCCCCCAGAGACCCTTTTGCAACAATCTGAACAATATCAATCCATATGACACTGTGTAATTCCCTTACATGAACAATAAAGCTGCCAGTAATAATAAATTTTTGGATGTTCGCGACTCAGCCACTTAAGGTATCACTTGGAGCGTCATTGACATGACATTCCATGACATTAATGGCTCATCAATGACATGATCAACCACTTAATGATAGATTGTTTAATTTGATAGTGAGACGGTGATAATAAGCTAGTAATTTGGATTACTGTATATCATACTCAAGGCTTAACCCCTTTCCTTTCGAAGACACTATTTGGCCCAACTGATATCTCCAACACTAAAATTGACCTACATATTGTATAATTGTAATCCTTGCGACGTTTATCACACCTAAAATCATTTTTTTATCGTTTTTATTCTAAGAACCCCCCCCCCCCTCCCCCATTGCTAGAAGTGACTAAATGTCGCAAAATGCCGTATGGAATGACGGTGTCTCGCAGGAGGTGAGATTTATGCAGGAACTTTGGGTTAAAGAAGGTCTTCTTGACACCTAACTAGCAAGATGTCTTGAAGACGTCACCAGATTTCCCCTGTGTATCCCTCAACCTCACGAAGCCAATGAGAGAGACACCATGGTTGTGTCTCATGTTGCGTCCTTGATGTGACTCCCTGGTTTCGACCATGTCATTAATCAACGCGGTCATTGCTCCTTCATTTTTCTACCCAACTTCGTAGAACTTGTGGTTGGGCTAGACTTAGAAAAAGGTATTCTGTCCTTGGAATCAGTCCTTGTCACCTCTGAGATCCAGGGTTCAATTCCGCTACTGTTCATGCCTATATATTCAAGGACAAGTATTAACCTTCATCCGCGTGCAGAAGCACGTCTTATAGTCAATAAAGGTGAGAATACCCCTCGTCCTAATGAAGTCCATTTCAGAAACATCATGCGCCATGTCTCTTGTCACGACATGGATGTGACCCCAGAGTGTGGACCATGTTATAAATCAATGCCGTCATTGCCTCTCCATTTTTACTATCCAGCCTATTATTGTATCTGCGTGGATTGGATGCTGGACTGACACTGACAGTAACAACTCATGCAGATAGGGCCTCCACGTTTCCTCTTTTGAATATAAATCAACTGCCAATTCCAGGCATTCAATTTCAGTCTCTCGTTTTTGAGTCAGCATAACTTTGTCTGGTAGGTGAGAGTTGATGATGCACCCAAAAGGCAACCTATGTGTCTTCCTCTCATTGCAGCGTAATTCCATCCCTCTGTCTAGTTTGTTTTTAACTTGATGTTTTCTAGTTGATGGCATTCAGTGATGCAGCACGAAAAGTTATTTTCCTACTCCGTATGTGTGTATCAAATTCTCCCTCTGGTTTTTTGAGTTGTCTTAACTCCTTAAAGGTTTTCATGATGAGACCCTTGAGGGAAGATCTTTTGACTTTAAAGAACTTTAGCAGAGTCTAAGATCAAATATATTGGTACCCAGCCATCTCTGCCTGGTTAACTCTGCTCAAGGTCTACAAGATCATGTCAGTAAACCACACTTTTATCCAGCGCATTAGGCATGAACAAATCCGTCTGCAGGTATGCAATTGCAAAGTGATGTTTTCTTGGAGATGGCATTACGACATCCCTGAGGGGGCTTCTTCTGAACTTGACAATACATCATCATCAGAATCACATCATAGTTCAAATTGATCATGGTAACTCCATTGTTTATCTGCTGGAGGGAACGATTTGTGTTTTGAATCGCACATCTGGGGATTATTTGCGTCCAACCACCAAGTCTAATTATCACTACAGCTTCAAGATTTGTGTTTAGCTCATTTCCTGAGTTGGCGATCAGAGTGCTGCAAGCCTAAGGACGACATCCTTCTTGCTTGATTTACAGAAACTCCACCTCCCACATAGTTAGTTGAGTATTTGCTAATTTGATGTACGGTGACTGCAGTTTGCATGATTTGGTTGACATGATCAACTGATGGCCTCCCCTACATTTCATCATCAAATCTAATCAAAAAGGCGAGAGGCGATGCTGTGCGCCGTGTGTTGGTAAATCATCGGTAATCTTGTTTTTTTCTGCATGACTGTCGTACGGAAGACGTTTCATTTGATCTGCCGGTCCCTGTCTGGTGAGACTTGCAACACAATGTCATCATCTCATTTCTATCTATAGTGAGACTATACCGTATCCACCATCTAAATTTTCAGCGAATTCTCTAGATAAATTCAGCTCTCAGTTGTTGCTCTAACATTCTATAAATATCTAAAACCACAATATTACTTTCCCCTCTGGTTTTGCGTTTAATCAATTTATTCATCAGTGGTAAAGATAGATTGACTTTCTGGTCAAGTTGGCACTCGGAGGGAATTCTCCCAGCTCATTCTGAAGCTGCTGGCGTTATTTTGGACTGAACTTAAACTTGTGAAGAATAGCAATGGCTTTCATAATGAATTAGCATGTTCGTCTGGTTACAGACATTAGGTGTTTGGTTCAGAAAGGAAGAAAAAGAAGCCACACAAGGAAAGCCATCCATACCCAAGGCCATCACCGGAAAAATCAACATATCTTGTCGACCATCTTGACAGCAACAAGTTATTAAACGTCACATCAGCCCATTCTTACTCTCACTGATAGTCCTCAAGAGGGTTTCTAACTCAATATTTGCCTTGAAGATTGTCCCTGAGAAAGCCAGATAGATCAGATAAGAGGTAGTCCAACTTCGTCATCCGAGGCCATTGCTCAGCCAACGCTTAAAATCACCATAGCAAAATAGCAGCAGTTCATGACAACACATTGACCTTGGATGGAAAATTGATGAGGAAAGTGTTACTGATTCACCCAACGTGCCCTGGGCTCATCTCTCAGCACATCTAGATGATACTCTGTTGACATCCTCTAGGTATAGTACCATGACAGATTACAGACATATTTCAGAAGATGTTAACCGCCGTGCCACCATTCATGGCATAAATGGTGTCATCGAAAGTGTGACCTTTCTAGGAATTGTCTCAACCAAAATATGTTAACAAATGGTATCATCAGAAAGTGCTCAATAGGAGCATTCCAATGAATGGTCATGTTAATAGGTACCATACGAAAGTGCTCGAGAGCTTTCAAAAAAATGCCCATGTCAACTGAATAGGGTCGACTTTTTAAAACTTTTTTAGCAAATTTTGTGGTTTTGAACTTGACAACTTTACTGATGTGGCCATCCCTTTGAAAGGATTAAGTCAATATTATTCTTACACGTAAACTTTCATTGAAGCTAGATTATCTGGAAAGCTTTCCACAGTCCCGGCTGTCACCCTGCGTATTGTACCACAAAAAAAATGCCCAATGGTGATATCGGATGAAAAATAGATGAGTACAGTGTCAGCATGACCCGTCGTCATCTCCCGCCATTTATTCTATTATAGAATAATGCACTGACATCCTATGGGCTTCCTGGCAGATTAAGAGCAATAATTCACCTTTTTCAAGCGTGTTTATACACTGGTGGCAAGCATTACCCTGACAACAGCAAGACACAACCGGTCTTTTAGTCTCATAAAAAATAGGTTTTGGGGGAAATTTGGGTAATTGGTGGCAATGCTAATGCGCAGTGGGCTCTCTAAAACATAGAGGCAGGACTGAAATTTCAAAAAATCCTCTTTTGTGCTGGCACAGCATCGCACAGCGGCCGCGAAATTGTATCTTCAGCGAATGGGCTTAAACACCAAATTGCCTGTTTTCTGTGCAATCGGTGCTCGGCGTTCATTCCAAGGTTAAGGTTTACTCAAAACAGATATAATTCATAAAGTTGCAATTGTATTTGAACTAACTTTTTGTACCAATAGTTTTCTATTTGTAACCATTGAAGAAAGTTGTCTACTCCATCTCCCGTATAATCACTCCTACACACGACACCCACATTGCCATAAAGAGCCTCTTGACTGTCGTATACTTCGTGACAGAATCTGGGACGGAATATTGATGAGGGAAAGTAGCCAGTCCACCGTATTACACCCAAGCATGCCCTATCATAATCACTCAACATTTATTCTATGATGGAGTAACGCAATGACATTTGCATGGTACGGCAACAGAGTCAGAGAAAACGTGTTGAAGGTCAGCTGCATTACCTGTCCAAGATTGACTGTTACTGTTTGGTGTCTATTGCATGTAGTATCAAATTCGCTATTTTATATTGATAGGTGATAGCTTCAGCAAGGCTACCTGACCAACACAATGACCAGTGACAAGTTACCTAACATGAATCTATGTCTTCAACGTGACAGGAATTGATGATTTGTCACAGTGTTCCATGCTAATCTGTGGACAATTCATGTGGGGGTATGATGATTGGCATTCTCTCCATCAATCTCGAAAGAGTTGCTTACCAGAGTATCGATAAAAGGCTGATAGTGTCTGCTACGAGATTATCGAAATGAGCGGTTCATTGTTCTCATTCAGATAAAGGAGACACACGTAAATTGAGACATGCGAAAATGAAGTAGTTTTCTCAATGCCTCATTGACTATTTTGTGGAACACGTTAAACCTCTTTTGCCATTTGGGTAGGAAAATGTTTTTCAATACCTAACTGTTTCTTATCCTTGGTATGTAATCGGAAATCAATACCGATCGCCAAGTGTCCTCCTGCATCATTGATGGAGGTTGCAATCGACCGATGATCATATTCTGCATCGGTAGCCAGTTTTTACTAGGGGTACTCATAAAACCCCTCAACTATCGTCCGATGATCTGACTAAGTAAGTCATTGATTACTGTTGGAGAAAAGTGGTCACTTGTGAGAAAATGACATATGGACTATAGGCTATCAACATCATGGCGTGCAGCTATGGCAAATTGAAAACAGATCATGGTTTTTTGCTGTACAGTTGTTTGAGATCTTCGTGGGCAACTGAGTGTCAACCTATTCTCTTTATAGGCAAAAAGGTCCTTGTCAGTATCACTCAGTGTGGTTTCAGTGTATGGTGCGTCGCGATGGTAAAACCATTTTATTTTGTCGAGAAAGGGGAATATCCGAGCTAGAGCACTAACCGACAATTATTGCAGCCAGATATCGCCTACTTCTGTGTCAACTCTGATCAAATAGCTGATGGGTTAGACAGGAATTCTGATCATAGACGGTGTATGCCGCTGGGGGTTGGTCAATGCTCCGGAGATGATCACCGATAAGCCTTTAAATTAGGGCGGTAGTGAAGTGGTAAAAGTGATAGCTAATGTGTGCTCTTCACCACCAGCTACTCGCAGTGACGAGAGTGATAGCTAATGTGTTCTCTCTTGACAACCACCTACTTCCAGTGACGTAAGGATATAGCTAAGTTCACTTGTCTACTGGTTGCTTGAAATAGTTGATCATACGGCAGTGTTTTTAGGACAAAATATTTGATCTGAAAACTTTAAAAGAACACTTCAAGATAAAAATTCATCAAAACTATTGAAACTAGACAAGCGTGAGAATTTCAAAGCTAATGTGTTTATGCATGGGTGTAGATTAAAGACTTACATTACCAATGGCTTCACTTTAATCAAGTTTATGCAAGATCATCACACACTTTGTGATGTTTTTCTCAATACATGTACATTACAGTTACATACAGACATCGAATTCACAGAATTCACTCTGGCTGCCAAGCTGTTGTAAGAGGGCTTTATTATCTTGAAGAAAAGCCCTGAACCCGAACTGTACCCATTAAAAACAACTATAATTTATTGCAGACAAAGGCCCTCCATTATTATTATCATTATTTTCATCAGTCCAGTATCATCACCACATTCTCTCAAGATATCGGAATCGGCAATATCGCATCTCGGCCATTCATGTCAGGCCTGGGGGTCCCCACTTGGTATTTCTTAATATTCTCATTCGATATGTATTTATGTGATGGGGACCGTACCTCTTCTGTGGGTTTTCATCAAAAATTTACCTCGTTTGGCATTTCTGGTATGGTTTGTTCAGTACACAGTGTTTGTATTACATTTTGGCTGGTGAGAGAGGGAGTCGGATGACCGTAAACTAAGAGACCGTGATTTCTCGGTTGGTCGGAAATATCAGTCATGGGAGCATCTGTGTGTTAGTTATTGTTGTCACAATGAAGTACTGGTTAAGATTGCTTGTCGAATAGTGAGAGAGCCTGCAGGTAACGAGATGCTTGGTGACCACGCAGAGTGATATCCAGAGCTTCCATCACTTATAGTCAGGAATATCAGTCAGTGTAGGCGTGTCAGACCACATGTAGTCTAATAACAGCTCCTAATTGACATAATTCGTCGCTGTCAACAGTTCAATCTACTGCTGATACCCCAAACCAAAACCTGGACCATTTGATTTCCAACAGCAACCTCCTAATTGATAGAAAATGGTATCTGTCACCGACCATGTTTTGGCCACAAAGTAGCTTATTGCCTTTTCTACTATAATTGGTGCTCGTAACCAGTCCTGTCACTTTTTTTCCTGTCAAGGTGGAAGGATGGGCATTTGTCAGTTTGGTGCTGTAAAGCTTGGGATTTTGCCCAGCATAATTATATTTTGTTGGCTCGATACTTGGATGCCATGCAGCCCCTTACTGACAGCCCTCAGCTTGAACCTGTCCGCAATCGGTTAAACTCCTGACAGAATTTGTGGCCGCCAACAGCCTACTGTCCTCTTTCTAAACCCTAACCCAACTTACCATTTGTCTTCCAATAACAATCTCCTAATTGACAGAAAATGGTAATTGTCACGAAGCAGTGTTGCAGTTGCAATGCTGCTAATTGGTTCGGTTGACCAATCCTGTCACCTTTTTTTTTACCCTCATCAGTTGTATAATTTAAAGGTGGGTGGACATTTGGACTGTGACTGTCGAGATCAAGATGGAATTTGCAAGGATTGTGCTCTTTTAAGAGATGTTTAACTGAGATCCTTCAAATCAGTGTCTATATCCCCTTTCTAGTCCAGCAATTCCAGTATCACTTCACTATTAAATTCCCTAGATTTACCTTGTGATTTACCTAATCGTCATAGCTTAGTCCCCTTTGTTCTTAAGATATCCTTCTGTCTTATTCTCTGGTCTTTCTGCCTCGCAAATGCCAGTTATGGTCAACAGTTCATGCCATCACAATGCCAAACTGACCAACTCCAGATCATGGCTTTAGCAACTCAACGTCTTCTCCTTGTTTCTCGAGCTACTCTCCTCCTTTTCTGTATTTCTATTCTTGAGACTTAGGTAATGAGGTGCAACTCTTCTTTGCTTATATTCTTGTCCATGTGTTTCAAACACAAGTAATGGACAGGGGTTGTGCCGGTCACAATGCTGTTGGACTCAGTCTATCCTTGGTCACAGTGTCCTCATCCCCAGGCGACAACCTCTCAGAAGCATAACTACATTAATCGAAGGATACAATAGCGTCTTTCATCACAGACAGACAAGGTGCTACAAAGCGCCATTGTGACATCCAAATCTCAAAGGCCTCCCCTCACAAATTACTCCTTGTCAGATGTGAGTGTGTCAGTGTGAGGCAGCTTTGATAAAAGTTGTGAATTATCCTTGTGGAGATGTTTCTTACCAGACTAACTTTAGGCTGTCAGAAATGATTTGCATTGAAGTCTCGGCTGATAGGCTATCTTTAAGATGTAAAGATGAGTCTTGTTATCATAAGCCGTGACTGGGTTCATGCTATAGACTATGATAGTTGCAAATATTCACAATTTGTATCTGCTTAAGTGTCATACAAATGTATAACCTTATCAAATCATTCACAACATGTCCATCCCACATGTTTTCTTTGATGTGACTAGGATAATAACCTTAAAATCATATCTGGTTTTTGCTAACTAAGTATGCATTAAAACTGAAATGCTAAGTGGGAAAATAACTTAATTGTGTTAAAGGTGAAATGTTCCTTTTTAAGCTGTTTAAGGCATTCAATCTTATAACTTTGAGTCAAAGTTTTAGCCAGCCATTACCCGTGCACAACAGGCATTTTCTCTGCACAGCAAACCATTGCTGCTGCACACAGTGTGATTTTTTGCACCATGGCTCACGCAAGTTCATTATATGATGTCCATAGCCCGAGGTGAAACCTTCGTTCCTCTGATCAAAATCAGCCTCATAAGATTACATGTAGACCGCTGTGGTAACAAGGGACCTATGGGCTATCGGGGAACTTCTGACATTGAGGGTCGTCGACATGATCATAGAGCTGATGCATTGATGTTAGCAACAAGATGCAGTCATCTTGGCAGTTATTGCTGTTTCTTTAGGAAAGTTGTAAATTCATTCTGATGCATAATTCGGATACATCAGGTTTAGTTACATCTAATAATCCACTAGTACATGTTGTTTGTGGACAGCAAATCTGAAGTGTTTTCAGTTGTTCCATCTTCTTATATGATATAAAGAAAGGTTGATGTCTAATGGCGTAGCGATTCCGTCTGGGCTCATCCTGTTCATCATCTTCTCAGTTCATCAGTTATCTCTGAGTTTTGGCAGCATGTTGAACCATGCCCTTGTGAAAATCAGCACCACCTATTATGATGCTGCTACCCTACTGCTTGTGCACTTGCTATTCATCAGATTAAGAGTGAAAGCAACTGTGCGATATTCAAAGCGAGAAGCACAGCCTTCTTCGATGTGGTCAATATCGCACACTGATGGTGACCAAATTGACCATGCATTGATACGCTTACGATGGAGTACGGTGTGGGTTAAATGAGCCTGGGGGTTCGTCAAAGGTTTCATGGTCCGCAAGGGATGCTGTGAAGCGTTTGATCACAGCGGCATAATAGTAGGAGGACGAACATTAGCCATTGTAGGAATTCATGGTATAGATAAGTGCAGTTATCCAGATAACAAGAGCTCAACTAGTGATGAAGATCTCTAATACTGTGATATCAGTATTTAATGTAAAATATGGGGCGACGAGTGGCACAGCGGTTTGAGTGCCTGCTCAAAGGGAGTCCCAGGTTCGAATCTTGAAACAATCATCACTGTTGCTTTCTGTTTCCTTGTGAAAGACAAATAACGCAATGTTTTTTTCATCCTTCAATCTTGTTGGCGATTTTACAAACCACTCACACACGTATCTAGATTTGTGCATACCGGTAGTGTATGGATGAACATACAGTAAGTACACCCTGTAGCTTGACAAAGTGTCGCCTAATGACCCGAAAAAACTCCCATTTATTAAGTTCTGATGCAATAGAATTAATAACTTGAGCAATAAAAACAAATTTGCCAGTGAATTCGTTATTTGTAAGCTAATGTACCGTACAGCGCTTTCGATAATGAAGGCAAGAAAAATCTTTCAGTCGATAAAAATTGGCAGTTATATGGCCTTAAAATGAACCCGTGGGATAACAGAGTGGTAATGATTCAAAATGTCATCAATCTCACTCTGATAGTTTCGCCTGTAACTTGGGATGGGGAAGAGGGTGAAGCATTATCCCTATCACAAGAAAGAGATGTGCATTAGGGAGCAAAAAGATATTTTGAAAAATCTGAAATGTTTCGTGCTGATCATTCTAAAGAAGATATCGGAGAGCCAATGGTGTAATAATGATAACTATTTACGGTGTCTTAAACGAAAAAAACTTGAAAATGTGAGAGGATTTCAAAGTAGCAGCTCGGTAGAATTCAATATTTATTCAATGATGAATGGACAGAAATGTTTCAAAATGTCACAACCACTGATGAAAAGCCTTTGTGGATGGTTAAAACATTTCACGCCCACTATTTAATGAAAGGTTATAGCAGCTCTACATAAACAGTAAACTGCATATCTTCTGTGCTTCTCAAATTTGTGATTTTTATTTTTGAGAATCACGGTTATTTGCAAAATCAGGATTAACAGTTGGCGGTCTACCGTGAAGATATTGTACTATGCTTGTAGTGGAATAGCTATTGTAAGCTTGCCTGAAAGTCACTTGAAGTTCATTTCTGATCCTTGTCTCAAAACAAACTCGGAAATTACTAGTCGTAACAGAAATTCAGTCAGAGAAGACTCAGAGATTACCTCCCTCAGGTTTACATTTCAATTAAGCAGAGTCAAAAGAGGTAACGCCCCTATCCTGTTTGTATGGTTTCTATGGTTTCTATAGCAACACCTTTCTGAAAGAATCAAAAATACAAAGAATTCAAATGTTTTCGTCTCACAGTTCCGTCCTTTTTTAGTTTAAGTCATTTCAGCAGAGGGCTATTATAACAATTTGACTCGCCCAGCTATTATAGCTGCTAGAAGGATATCCGCTAACCTAACTACCACCAGTAGAAGTCAACACCAGATTCATGTAAAACATAAGCCTGTGATGAACATTTATCAGTTGTGGTCATGGTTGAAACCTGATAAGTTAACCGAAGATTGGTTATAGTGATTACCAATATTTTCAATCCCTGAAGGCGTGGGATGTTGTAAGTATATTGGGTTGGCTGTGTTGTTTACGTTGGATAACTGTCAGCTTCATTGTGGCAAAATATCATTTTTGTCGTTTTTCCATCATTCGTTTTTATTTAAGCTGATGTATCTGATTCGAATTTGTTGTTTGTCGATTGTCTAAAATATGATCATTGTTCAGGGGGATGGGGGGGATGGAGGAGGACCAGAGGTTAATCAAATATTGTTGTCTGGCAAATTCGTTTTCAGGGCCTTTGCCAATTGCCAATCCGTTTTCTCAACGTGTGTAAACTATACCTTTCCTATAAGATGTCATTGGAAGCCAATACATGCGCCACACTATTCATAACATAAGTGATATTGATAGCATGTTGGTCAGGGTGGGACAAGTAAGCATCCGGAGGAAAATAGATCTATTGTGGCTGGTTACAGGCCATTATCTTTCCATGGACACATTATCTGAGAAAGGTTTCGTGAATAGATTATTGAACCCTGAGATAGTGGAGACAAATTGTTTATGGGTACCTGAATGGCTAATGGGTTAGGGGATGTCCTCTTACAAATGCAAGGCGGATTATCATTATTCATTTATCAAGAGATGCTAGTGCTGTACCTCAATTTAGCTTTGTTTCCACTACAACGCTAACCACGTATCAATTTCACAGGCGGATTTATTTCAGTGAAAGTTATTGGCTCGCCAGCAGTTGTAACTGACCATGGAGCCTGTGGATGACAGGAAATGGCAATGGTTTCCCACCGAAATCGAATTAAACCTTTACAGTGTACCAAATACTAAACAATTGTTAACTTATAGCAGGGTACTTTTTCAACATCGTAAGCGCACCTGCGGAGTAAAGCTACATCCAAGCAATTAGGAGAGAATGCCTACAGTGCATCAAGCAGTCAGTCCGACAAAGTAATTTCTTTCTTAATACACTGAGCCATTAATTATTTATTTCAGTTTCCATTAGAAAATAGATGAGATGGCTGCAGGCTCTTTTCTGCCTTTCTGTGGTTTCGTGCCAACGTATTTGTTGTTCATCATCTGAAGCGAATATGGTTTCATGCAAGGTGTTTATGGAGCCATTCATAAAATAGATTGGTTGGGTGCGGTTAATAGGTGAATCTACTACTGATATTTTGAGTCTTGATTTCTGGCAAGGGATCTGTGTGGCCTTCGTTTTGTGCAAAGCAGCATCACTATCAATATGAGCTTATGAACTCATGGAGTCAAGTTTGCACAAAGATGTCTACATCTTGTGGACCTTGACCTAAACTCCCTAAAGAGTCGATGTGCTATGGTATACATTGCTCTTAACTATTCTTTCTTTAATATTCATTCCATGGGAAAGCACAATACCATAATCAATAAAACCATTCTCTCTGTCTTTACCATAAAAAATTTCATTTCTTGGGTTACCCTGTATCCGGTTACCCCTGGGCCAGCATGACAGTTGCGTTATTGTTTGCAATAGGCTGTTCTTTAATGTGTCAATTTGCACGACTTCCTTCGATGGGAAATCCTACTCTGCCATTTTTTCATCATATAAAAAATCTAACATCAAACAATCTAACGTCAACCTAGAAAGTAAGCGCTTTGCATTGACTTGGGTTACCCTTTCTACTGTTGTCACCAGCTGTTTACATATAAATTGTTAATTTCTTGGGTAACCCGGCCTGACTGTTGACATTATCATTATAGACTGAACTCAAAGCCCTTTTTCTTACCTTAGGCAAAGCTACTCCTCGTCTTAGGAATGACAATGAAAGAAGGTGACCAAGCTAATCTCTTAGGAAAGGATTCTCATTACAGGTATCACAAAATTAGCTTTGTTTGAGGGCCATTGGCGATGCTGACCTTGTTGGAGCAAGAGCACGAACCAGTGATGGTGATAGACCAGCTGGAACTCGTTTCAACACACAAGGTCATTGAATGCGCCTTAAAATTTGCCAGAGTTTTTTTTATGTTGATGGTATGCATCGTTCTGGGATCAATTGAAATTGGTTTCCTGATGAATTCTTGAGAAGCACAGAGGAAACAAATGTGGTGGACAACAAACAAACATACTTGCCAGATCTGATCCAAAGATGCAACCTTGTTAAAAAAACTCTTGGTTTTATGTGGATTCCGTTAGGTTTATTTTGGTTTTATATTGATTCTGATTTGTTTTTGTTTTTTGCTGTTGTTAGTTCTATGTTGGTTCTGATTGTATATATTGGTTGTATGTTGATTATATGATTGTTGGTTCTGATTTTTGCTATGAATCTGTCAGTTAATATATAATGTGTACCAGTCTCATTGAGCGTCAGGTTTGTGATTATGGATAGCTTCAGTCCACTATGATAGTTCACTGTAAAACCTCACCAGTCTCAACAACCAGGAGCTTAATGACATGACTTGTATGTTTCTGCGAAGATCGATGCCTTCAATAGAGAATCCATACTTTCCTGCCCGAGCAAGGGATTTCAGTGATTGCAACTTCCAACCTGTGATTTGACTTTTCAATTAGCAACCGGAATCTAAATCAATCAGAAGTAGAGAACTAGTTTTTACAGACAAACAGTTAAAATTGGTTAAATCAGTGGTAAGGTTTTAATAGCGTACAATCAGTTCATCGAAGGGTTAATGCCTTACTACTCACCGCTCCACGAAGCCCCTGGGAGAGATCTCATCTTCAGAACAAGTCTCGCACCAGTTAAGTAGCTTTACAACGCTCTCCTCTATCTATCCTTTCTCATCTGGAGCATCCACTCTTTGACACTTTGAAATTGTATTACAGACAAAGCATTTTAACGGCAGTCTGGCGGTAACTTTATTCCTACTTAAGACATTAAATGTCAGGGGAGACAGTGAGTACAGGTTTGGTTCGATTTTACTTCAAGTCTGCATTTTCTAATTAACTACCGTCTGTGACCAGTGTCAGAACTAATATTTGGCGATATGAATAAAGACTAGCAAATGCTTTTACTTCAATTCTGTACAGAAGGGCCTAGTGTAAATGTACATAAAGTTTTAGATAAAAGCATTTACTAGTCTTTATTCATATCACCCATTGTAGAAAAAAAGTTCATGGCTGGACTTTCATTCCACATTCAGGAAGAAACATTTTAATCGGACGTCAGATACTTCTGGTATGTCTAATGTGGGCATGCTGGTATTTGGTGGGACATAGACTGTTGGTTTCCCACACATTTCTCTGTGTTTCGGTTTGGATTAAACTATGAAGTAATGATGTATATGATATATTTCAGCACAACCTCATCCAAGAGATGAAGAAATGAAGTAAAATCTACACGAAGTATTTATACCACAGGCGAAGGTTCGTGAAGAATGATGATGAAGAGTTATTGAAGAAAGGGACAAGGAATCTACGGAAAGCAAACTTGCAGCAAGATGGATTTGTACTTAAGTTATTGCAATAAAAGACTTATGAAGAGCACATTCTCTTTGAAATAAGTTATTTCAGTATCAGTTTGGTTGGTTACATTGTTATTATATTTCAGGTCGATTACACGTCAACAAATATGCTGACGTGATGATTTTCAAGCCAGTGATATAAACAAAAACATACAATACAGTACATTAAAGTTATATTAAGAAAATGGGATGAACGATTTGAAAGTATGCTTTCGGGCTATTCACACCTAATGCAGTTTGTCCCAGAACACATAATATGAACATTTCCAACTAGCCCTTTTCATTAGTCATCCAACCCTAATCATTTCCTTATAATAAAACACAGATGGCCCATTAGCTTCTCCACCAACACACTCTTTCATCGAGAAAACTATTAGCCAAGCAAATCCTGGACGAAAAAGGTTTCAGGAAGGGTGGATGGTACCTGGCCTCTAGGAGCTAAGCCATCTAATAGTAAATGGCACCGTTTTTTTTTGTGCTACAAGGCAAAATGTTTTTCCTAAGCCCCCAGATTATTTTCCCATCCATTACTAGTCAGCTTGATGGGTTTTCTTCCTTCCAGTGCAATTCTTTAAAAATGTGACGATGGGGCAAAATCGCATCGGGCTCATTCAAGACCAACATAGTATTTTCATAAAGATTTGTTGTCACATTTGTGTTGTTTAGTTTTCAAGGGGACATGGGTCCCCTTTTTGCAAGATAGTCAGTCAAAAGGACTAGCCTAGAAACTATACCCCCAATGACAAAAAAAAATTCGGTGAAGATGAGCACGGTTTAGAGTAATCAACTGTGATGTTACACTGATATTGACCTGATTATGCGACCCTGTCTGTTCCTCCCATAATCATATTGTAAGTACCATCTATTTAGGGTGTCACAACATAATACTTTAATTGCTACTTGAGGCGCCTTGAGGTAGAAGCATCAAGCTAATCGTTTTAATGTCTCCAAATAGCTAGTAAGTTCACTCTCGAAGATTGCCAGAAGGTATCGAGCCAGAAATTTCGTCTCCGCCTTAAGCACCGAATTGTGTCAGAAGTCGAGACACTGATCTGTCAGTTCATTAGCATCACTTGTTGAATCACTTGCTGGTGTTCATCATGTAAATGATACCTGTGATCCTCGGGAGGTGGCAAAATCACGGGCTTCGAGATGAGGATACCCAGAACATTCTCTAATGTTGCGATGAAGAGTGGCCTGTCACATTATGAGGAAGTCAGAATGACCCTTCTGTCGCCAGCAAGGGTGCCAATCGCCACCTTTGTAAACACTGAACAGACAAATAGCCAGACAAGTAGCTAGTGTGTAATTTCAGTGACCATGTTCCGTATGATTGATGGTTGGAGTATGTCTTCTGGCACTTCTCCCGTCCTCATTAATAGTGATGTGTGTCTGTAGCCATAAAAGCCTTGCATCCCCTTGAGCAAATTTTGGTACGACGTGGTCCAAGTACCTCTAGGGAGTAGTCAAAACGTAGATAATTTGCAGTCGTTCTGCTACAAGCCTTTAAATTGACAACCAAAGTACACACAAGAAGAAGCAAGATCGTTTCATCCGCTGAACTCTGATGTATCATGCACCCCTATTTGTGCTGCTGTCACCTGTAGAAGCATGCAATTTCTAAGTTTTTTTTATCCTGACAGTCATATATCATTCACAATTATCTGTAATAATGACTATGTATCAAAATCCTATCTAAAAGGCTTTGTTTGTCGAGCCTGTCCCCAAAGAGTAGTAGATTGAAATGGGATCACATTGTAAGAACACATTTCAAATCATAATCATTGTAAAGTTACTGAAGGTTTTCGTCCTTCCTAATTTTTCCCAAAGAAGCTTACATGATGATGATAGCCTTTAATATGAAAATCAGCTTACCAGTCGGAAAGGAATAGAGGAAGGGAATGGTATTAAGGTAAGATTGATATGAGGAAGATATTTTTAATCTGGAGATTAAAATTGAAATATGTGGACAACATATGAATGCAGGGGAGCTCTGGGATTGATAGG